>NW_027669381.1:0-22420 GCF_964194185.1 Rhinolophus hipposideros | reverse complement strand
ATACATATACATGTATATATATATTGAAAGTCCTTTTTGCCATGTAAATTATATTCATAGGTTTTGGATATATATATAACTGGTCAAGACAACAAATGTTCTAGGAATTCACAGGAAGATAGAAAATTCTGAATTAAGATCACTGAGTACAAACATCATGAGGATGCAGATTAGAGTAGACTGCCACCAACATTTGAGCTAAATTAGATAGGATTTAGGTAGCCTGCAATATGGGGTAGGATGTTGCATTAGTTTCCAATTGCTGATAAAACAAATTACCACAAACTTAGTGGCTTAAAACAACACAAATGTATTATCTTACAGTTTTGAGGTCAGGAGTCTGAAATGACTGCTAAAGGGCTAAAATCAATGTGTTGGCAGAATGCTGTTCTTTCTACAAGCTCCAGGAGAGAACATCTTTCCTTGCCTTTTCCACCTTCTAAAGACCACCTGAAATCTTTGGTTTGTGGCCCCTTTCTCCATCCTCAAGGTACATCACTTAAACGTCTGCTTCTGTCATCAACTCTCCTTTTTCTGCCTTTGATCCTCTTGCTTCCCTCTTATAAGGACCATTGTTATTACACTGGGCCCATCCGGACAATCCAGGATAATCTCCTCATCTCAAAATCTGTAACTTAATCACACCTTCAAAGTCCTTTTGCCATGTAAATTATATTCATAGGTTCTGGATTGGGATGTAGACATATTTGGAAATCCATTACCTGGCCTACCACAGACAGTTCAAGCAGAGGTCGAATGCAGTGGTCCTCAAAGTATGGTCCCTGAACCAGCAATATCAACATCACTTGGTAATTTGTTAAAAATGTAACTCATCAGGTCTCATCGCTGACCTGCAGAATCAGAAACTCTGGTGAGGCCCAGCAATCTGTGTTTTAATGAGCCCTCTGGGTGACTCTGATGTACACTGAACCACTTTGAGAGCCACTGCCCTGGAGTTTGGAAAAAGGCCAAGCAGGTTCAGAGGGCTGCGAGTGGATGGATTTCACAAGAATAAAAGATTCCTAAAAGGTAAGAACACTGAGATTACACAGACAGAATCAGACCATGGAAAGCCTGGAATCTGAGGCAAAGGGTCACATCACAGGTAAATTTCTGTCTCCAAATGTGAGTTTCACAAAATGAATTACTTAACTGAAAGTCCTCATTGATTGCACTGGCATAAAATTAATCTGTTCAAATTCACAATTTTAACAGCTTGACCTAGAAAAATCATTTTTCTTACTTTAAAAAAATGTAAATCAAAAATTTATTATAAGGATTTCCAGATGAAAGACATAATTTCTTACATACTAAAAATAAATAAAATGTAAAACTATTCAAAAGATTAGTCAATAAAATTTTAATTTCAGAAAGTCTTCCTCAAATTAGCTGTAACAATAGCTGTAATTCATCAGCAATTTTAACATTTTCATGTTTTCCTCCAACAAGCATCACAGTGAGGAGTTTTTAACAACAGTGTTATCTCTAAAAGGTTAGGCCTGCCGAAGAATCACAAGTGACTTCCCATGAGGGTTGATTAAGAGCGGAGGACAATTGCCTTTGCAAAGGCAGAGAAATGGGACCTTGTAGAATTGTGTTCTCCTAGAGGCAAACAGGAAACAGGAAGCTCTCTGTCAGCCATTCTTACCCTGCCCCCAGAGCAGGAAAAGCAGTAGGAGGAACCATATCAGTTATTTTGACCTAGCCCAGGAAATGAAATGGTGTATTCAGTGTGTGGACCTGGGATGGTAGGTAGAGAGTACGTAGACAGCATCTGCAGCCTATATAACTCCCTAACAACCAGATGGCATCCCTTCAGTGTTAATACTGAGGAAATGAAAATGAATGTCTACTAAAAACACATTAAGCAGGTTTTAAACAAAAAGGGAGATAACAGTTTTGTCACGCAGCAGTAAACAGGCAAGAGACAAGCTACCCTCCATCTCCAAAAGTCTTTTGTTGAGCCCAATGCTCCTCTTTAGGATTGATTTAGGGTTGAACACCACCCTAAATCACCATTAACACTCAACTATCAGAACTCAAAATGAACATAAACAGTACGATGAATGATAGCACGTCCTAGCAAATATAACAGTAAGAGAAGCTAGCCTGTGCTTCCATATATATCGCTGTGCCTAGCCTCCTAGACTTGGTATCTTGTACCCACAGTTAGAAAATTTGTGTTAGCATTTCTTTACAAAATTAAATAATACTCCAGAATCAACCTGAGTTTAGAAATAGAAGAGAGTCAACTGTTGAATATGTCTAACTACATCAATGTGTAAGTATCATGATTAAACATTTAAAACTTTCTCTTTAGGTCACTGAAAAAGATCTGCACAAGAACTACAGTATAAGGGATCTGCGCATTGTAATCGTATGTGTAGAACAAGAAGGGGCAGAATTCAAGTCACGTATCAAGTGCTGTTAATTAACTTAAATGCTGGTTCTGACTGCTGCCGTGTCAAACCAACTGATCATATGATTTAAGATGGTTCCATATATGTTCTTCTCTATTAACAATGCCATCAGCAACCCAGCAACCAAAAGGAAAACACTTAGAGCCATTCTAATCTTTACTTGCTCCTTTTCCCTCTCCCCCATCCTTCACACACACAGCTCTATTCTCTTGAGACCCTTTCTCATTCTCTCTCTGAAATGCCCTCATCTCTGCCTACCTCCATTCTCACTGCCCTAATTTTGGGCCCAATCAGCTCCCTCTCTGAACTAATAACACTGCCTCTGACTCATGTCCAAATCCCAAACCCCTTCAATACAGTAGGTCAGATGTCCCTCATGTGTGCATCTCATTCCCCCAGGAAAAAAAATCAATGCTTACATGATTAATGCTACCATATCACTTTCTTTTATTTTTAACATATCATTGTATAAAATTATTTTTTTGAAATATAACTTACATACAGATGTAACTTACATATAGTAAAGGGACCAAATTTTTACATATGTGGACACCTGTAACCACCAACCAGATCAAGATATCAAAATTCCAGCAGCTCAGCAAACTTTCTTGTACCCCTTCCCAATCGACACTTAGCCACTCAAAGGTAACCATGATTCTAACTCCTAGCATAATAGATGAACTCACTTGTTTTTAATCTTCATATAAATGGAATCCACAATATGTACTCTTTTGTGTAGTATTCTATTTTATGAATACAATACAATTTATTTACCTATTCTTCTGTGACTAGACATGTGGGTTGCTTCAATGCAGAGACTGTTATGAACATTCTTGCACATATCTTTTTTGTGGACATATGCTCTCATTTTTGTTGCGTATATACTCAGAAGTGGAACTGCTAGGTAATAGGGCATATCACATGTATATGTTTTCCTTGAGCATGGACCACTAAACAGTTTTCCAAAGTGGTTGTACTTACCACTTTCTACATCTTTGAATTATTCCAATAGTTAGGCTCTTTTGTTGTTAGTTTTTTCTGTGTTCGTTCCCCAAGCACACTTGAGCTCTTTGAACCCTATGTTGCCTTATCCCATATGCCCAATATATAGATTACAGTTACAATTAGATATTTGTTTTACATACAAGTAAAAGATTAAATGCATTCATACAGCAAGGTGGGGGAAGGGAGCTTAAGAATCTTATGCTTACTTCTCTTCTGGACCCAGCCCAGAGGTGACACATGCCTATCCTGGCCCTGTCAACACCTCAGTCACCCAAAGTGAGGTGGAATATTCAGATCAGGTCCCGATATTCCCGGGTCCCCACTGAGTTGTCCAAAAGCCCAATTGCATCTATCTGCCTGGTGCTACTGGGTTTTAAATTTGCTGATAAGTATTTGGTCCATCATTAAACTGCTGGAAATTTAATAGTCTGGAAAAACCTCTGAAGTTCAAATCTCTCTCTTTTTCCCCCCTGTAACTTTGCAGATTTGTTCTGAAATGTGCCAAGGAAATCATGTTCACTAATTATCCATCCAGCCTTGTAAGGCAAAATGAATTAGTGCCAAAGTCTTCCAGCTCAGCCCAGAGATAGAAAATATGTCCCAGAGAAACACCCCAAAAGATGCATGTCCCTTGATCTGTTTGCGCAGATGGAGGGTATTAGTTACACAAACATGTGGAGAGAAGATAGGATTACGGAGGAAGTCCTCCAAAGTCCTCCAGCAATCCCTGAAAGTGAATTTCTTGTCCTTCCTGTTTTCCTTCTGAGTCTTAAATGTTTCACTGCTATTGTACATATTTCAGCGAGTGTCATGGCACAAACCACTCTCTGCTCCTTTTCGCAGGGACTCTTGTCTATGTTTTGATGTCACTTACAATAAATCATTGGCTTCAGACAGTGTCAGCAACCACCTCCAAAGAAATGCTCTTCAAGACTGAAAGCGTAGCCCTCCCTAAACTAGAAGTAACATAAAAGCCCTGGAGAGAAAATTTTATAAAACTATGCAAAATGTAAAAAAAAAAAAAATAATATATATATATATATATATATATATATATATATATATATATATATATAGTCATTATGAGTATTTTCTGTTAACCCAAGAGGTAAAAGTCAAAGGTCTTTTTGATTTTAAAGGAATTTCTTTCAAGTGGGAGAAGCTCCATGTGTCTGAGTTACTTGCTCTTGCTACCCTATTCAAAGGAGAGGTTTTACCGGGAAAACTCTGATCTGCCAGCAGGCAGCCATTCTGTGAAATAGAGGAACCTCATTCTTCATCTTAAGACATGCTTCTAAAATTAGTCCAACAAATAAGTATTCCTGAACACCCTAAGGTTTTTCACCAGCCTGCACCTCCCGCCGCTTCCTCTGAAAATCACAGATAGCAAAATGACTGCTATTGAAACCTGGCAAGCATTGTTATTCATCCTGGGCCAAGGGTCAAGTTACCCTTGGCAGAACGGGATGCACAGCGTAATAATCTGGCTGTTTCTTTAGGGTAACTTCAGGCAGTTTAAATAAAGTTATTTATCCTGTGACATTTTTATAGGTTTTACAAATGTCCCACCCAATCCCCTTTGCCAAGTCACTATGCCACTTACCCCTCAGGATTCCCAATAAAGACAGCATGTCATCTCCACCTCAAATATGCCTTTACATTTAAATATACCTTTTCATTTACCTTTTTTATTGAAAAAAGGTAGCAATGGAAATACAGATGTGGGAGTTGTACATTATCATTTAAAACAAAATATGTAACATCTGAATGTTTCCTACAATTTCTAGCCCACGGAACCTCCCCTCTTTAACCTCTTTTATCTTAGATCTTACTTCCCCTCACCTCTTCCTTTTATACCTTCTTCATTTTTTTTCTCTCCCTCCTTTCCCGCAACACACACACTCCTTTCCTTTTCTGGAACGCTCATCCCCACATCGCCATATCTAACTGATATTGTTGATCTGAACAACCTCAGGACACACACACACACACACACCTCATAATATATAGCTGAACAAGTGTGGGATATACCGTTGCTCAAACTAACCCAACACGTTGGTCTCTTGTGAGTACCAAGCAAGTACCACCTTTGCTGCTCTTTATGTGTCCCTTTCAGGCCCATGGTACAAAGGGATAGCAGAGCTCACACTGTCATCCAATGATTCAGCCATGGAATAATTACAATTCAATCCAGCACCATGTTTTAAAAAGTAAATTTTTACCAGAGGGTAAGGGGGAAGAGGAGTGATAGATGAGGGTAAAGGGGGTCAAATATATGGTGATGGAAGGAGAACTGACTCTGGGTGGTGAACACACAATGGGATTTATAGACGATGTAATACAGAATTGTACACCTGAAATCTACGTAACTTTACTAACAGTTGTCACTCCAATAAACTTTAATTTAAAAAATGACTTGAATAAATGTAAATGAATAAACTATTTACATTAATAAAATCAACATGAATAAAAATATGAAAAAGTAAATTTGACTTAAAGTAACAATAACAACAATAATAAGTCTAATAATGATTATAATAAATTATACATAATTTTACCCCAGTAACACTAATTTTATTTTGCAAATTTAATTTTACAAAATTGAATATACTGCATGTGCATGTTATTTTATATATTCATCTTCTCCACTTAACATTATGCTAAACATTTTCCCGTATTTCCACATAATATTAACATTTTATTTTTGTACTGATTGCCCAATGTTTTTACCAAAAATTTGCCTAATTTCATCAACACTGATGTCAGCTGGATATCTGATCTATTCTAAGACTACACTACTAAGTTGCACAAATTGATATACAATAAGAGTAAATATGTCAAAATATTAACAAGTCGTTGCTCTGGGGAATGGGACACTGGGTGGTTTTTCTTATTTCTTTTTTAGTACTTTCTAAATTTTCTATAATGAATATGTACCTTTATTTAATTTGAATAATAATAATTATCACTTATTAAGTGTTTACTATATAGCAGATACTCTTCTAAATCTTTTATATAATATTCGACCTTATAACATTTAATCCTTATAATAATCCTAAAAAGTAAATACCATTACTATCCCCATTTACAAATGGGGAAACTGAGGCATGGGACAATTAAAATACTTGCTCAAAGTTACAGATCTAATAAGTAGGATTTTAATTCAGGCAGTCTAACTCCAGAGACTACACTCTCACCCTACATGCTATATGTTAAAAAAAAAAAAGTGTGTTTTCTAAATATATTTAAGCTGTAACTACTTTCAGATAGCCCACAGGCTGACTTCACGTTTCAATAAGATTTCATCATTTTTGATATTTGGAGATTGCTATGTGCCCAGCATAGCACTATCTCTATCATCATCATCATGATCATCATACCTAATACCACCATCATTCGGAGCACTTTATTAAGTTTTCAGTGTATGCAGAACACTATACTAGGCACTTGGGGAAATACAAAGTATATAAAACCCATGTTCTTTATTCTTGAGAATACCAGAGCTAGTCTGAGAATAGCTTCAAAATGAAAAGGCAGTGAGTACTCATGGAACATGAATCAAGAATTTACATAAATATCTGTAAATTATAGGCAAGAAATAAAAACTTCCTCTATTGAAATACAAAGGTAATTGAAGATAATGCACAGTGGGGGATTTTATTTATTTAGGATAACAGCTTTAGATCCCCTTTCCACGCTACATATATAGACATAAAGTTTTACAAAGAAAAAAAAACTGAAGATTAAAGTCATCTGTATGTATTACACTATTACTTTATGATATTTTCAGCCTGGATCACATAATCACCTAGTTCTATGTCAAATTAAAATGAACTATTTTCATATGTAGTATGTAATTGTGTGCAACAAATTCATGAAATAAGATTCAGACTTTATCTTCCAAAATATTCTGAACACCACTAGTTAAAGGACGTTTTTAGTTCTAATCAGCAGATAATAACTGCAAATACATTGAGCAGATTGCAAGTGTAAAATTAAATAATGGTTCTGCCAATTTCTTCAAATGAATGTGCTTGGCTCATATAACTTATCTTACATTTTGAAACCTACCTGATTTATTTGGTATAATATGCTAAAAGTACACATACATTCTGAAGACTGAAGACTTTCTACTATGTACTAATTAAGAATATTTTTAAAGATTTTTATATATGTATATACTAAAACCAAACTGATTAAAATGAGGCTTAGAAGATGCCTTAGGAAACTACATTAAAGGACAATAAAAGTAACTTGCAAGTAGTATATAAATTGTCCATGAACTGTTTTTCTGAAACACTTGGCAGTACTTAATTATGATTTGTGCTCTCAAACAGTTTAAGTATCTTCATGGCATCTTGTTTAGACTACTAAATTGTTTGACAAGTTTTTTCACAGCTACAAAAGCAAACTTCCATGAATGTACAGTCCATGATGTCCAATCAATGAGACTAAAGTATTAGATTATCAGATTAAAGTAAAATCCCAATCATGTAAGACTGCTCCAACATTTCTCAACTCTGATTTTGTAGGCATCCTTAACTCTGGTTCTGGTGAAACGTCCCTAAGTGAGGCCGTTCTGTGGAACAGATTTATTATCTTTTTGTATCAGGTCACTGTTTCTTTTGATTTTTCCTAACATTTCATTTTTTGCTGTGATTTTAATCTTCGTAAATCCATAAATTTATTTCATTTATAAATCCAACCGAAATAATGTCTTTTCTGTTTTATAAATATTAAATTATAGTGATTCCTTTAAGAAGTTTTTTCTGTGAAAAACTGAAAGCGTTTTCACATAATTATTTATTTTCATAATAACTTCTAAACTTTAAATCTAAGTAATATGATTTCTCTTAAGGGGATAAAGCTGAAAAATAAAAACAAAAAACTCCAAGTTTCACAATTACCTCTCAGATAAAGCCTATACTTTTTCACTTAGTACTCAAATCCTTCCATAACTGTATCCCTGATCTGCCTTCCTAATCTTACCTTCCACTCCATCTCAAAACTATTCTCTACAGTACTTAAATTCAAGTCATTATTTCAGGGTCCTCACCTGTAAAATGGGTTGATAATATTTATTTCTAGTTATTGCTATCTAAATTAAGCATGAACTCACCTAGCATGGAGACTGGCACATGGTAAATGTTCAAAAAATGGGAGGAGGCATAGAAGTCATAGAGTTGGGCTTAAATCTCAGAGAAGTGCTCAGAGTTACATCATTACTCTCTCTGGGGCTCAGTTTTCTCATCTACAAAATAGAATTATGCTATTAGATAGGGTCAACATACAACACCAGGCACAGAGCAGGCTCAAAGTAGACACACATTGCAAATGAATAAATGAATGCTGTTATCTTTCATGCAAAGCAAGAGAAATAAATATAGATTTCCGAAGATTCACTTTAAATCCAGAGATTAGTTTACCTCTCCAAACTGGAGAACGTGTGCTCTTAAAAGGCAGAGGCAAAGCAACTTCATTATTCCAGAGCTCAGCTCTACTCAGAATAGCTGATCTGAAATCTGGCTGCCTGCAAGAGCTGGGCTTGGGCACAGTGAAAAATGACCAGTGAGGAAAAAGCTTGACAAAAGCTGGCTTGGCCAATTACCTGAGACCATGGTCAGGCACATATGAATCCGTTTATAAAGTTTACTAGGGTGATTCTTATCTCTCACAGACACTGGGTACAGACCTGCTACCCTAGTTCATTTCTCCATAGAGAATGGGAGATGACAAGGCCAGATAAAATAAAAGGTATCATCCTATTTTGTGAAATAAATATGAAACGTTACATTCACCTATTTTTAAGTTTAGAATCAGGAACATAAGAGTTTAGGTAACAAATACAACAGAGTCTTAAAATGGAAACTTAAACACCTCTTAGAGTCCAGAGAGACAGACATTAATATCAAGAAGCAAAGGAAAGAATAAACAACAAGGCAACTGAGGAAGGAAAGAGTCAGAGGAAAAGAGAAACTATCCAAGAGGAGGAGAGAGAGAGAACAAATGAGGAAAAAGGAAAAACAAAATGACCATGGAACCTTGAAGGAAATAATAAACTCATCTGAGAAAGAGGTGAAGTTCTGATCCTGAGGAATTAGATCCAACAGGGAAAGGAAAAAAAAATAACTTATTGAGGCCCAGAACAGGGTACTTTCACATTTACAATTATGACTCCTATATTTCAGATGAGGAAAATAAACAGTGATTAAATAAACTCTATAGAGTGTTTAATGAAAAATTCAGCCATGTCTCTGACACCATAAGAAAAAAAAAGACAAAGAAATAACTCACTACCATTCTTTTATTTGACCCTCATGTACAGTCATTATCTCAGCAGTATGTCAGTGAGAAGGTTGCTAATCAAATACAGTTGTGGGAGTAAATACGTCAGCTTTCCCACTTACAGATAAAGACTAAGACCATTTCTTGTTCATCTTTGTACTCTAGAACAGTGGCTTGTGTATAATAGATACACCACAAAAGTTAGTTGCATTTAATTGAATAGGTTATACATTACTAAAGAAGGTTCATATTGAATTTTTTTTATGCAAACAAAGATTTAATGCCTTGGATGGGGCAAGCTCTCATCTTTCTATCAAGTACCCCTGAAAATATCCAACCTTCTCTTCTGTCTTTGGTTTCCTGCCAATAGTTGTGGATGCCATCAGGATGAAGAAAACTAAGAGAATTCTTACAAAAAAGGGATGGAGGAAAACAATCCTCCTGGAGCATTTTATTATTAAACACCTTATCGTATGTAGTGCTTGGTGTCCTTGGTTATTTTTTTGTAAGACTGTGTCTGATTCTTCAAAATGAACTGTGTCTTAAGTCTTTTTCCTTCTATGCATCCCCCAGGAGGCCTTATAAACTCTAGGGGTTTCAATAAATGCCTCATTGATACTGTCTAACACAGAGCTTAAAAAATACCCTCTTGAGGTCTGCTTTTAAAAAATCGAATTATCACACTCATTTTTCAAGTTGTTTCTGGAAGTCAACCTTTTTTTAAACTGAAAGAAAGAATTGAGTAGATTAGGTTGATAAAATAGTCTTGAGTCTTTTATTGTCCTACTTTAAGTTCCCCTTATCTCTTGTTTGGATAACTTCTTACCTGGTTTCTCTGCCCACAACTTCTTCCCTTCAACTCATCTTTTACAGTGCTGCCAGAATGGTGTTTATAAAATGCAACTTTGTTTAGGTCACTGTCCCCTTCAGAAACCTTTAATGCTTCTTTCTTGCCTGCAGAATAAAGCTGCAATGTCCTTGGTATGGTATTCAAGAACTTCCAGAGCCCAACACCAGCCTACCTTTTCTACCCCAACACCTGGGCTCTAACCATCCATCTCACATTCCAAGCCCAGCTGACCACTAACTGAATATGCCATACATTTCAAGCCTCAGTATCATGTTCATTCCATTTCTTCAACCTGAAGATTGCCCTTCTCCCCATTCTTCATTGACCAGAATCCAACTCATTCTCTAAAGACCCAAGTTAAGTTGCACCTCTCCATAAAACCACCTCAAAGATCCCCAAGCAGAATTAATTATTCCTTTTGTGGGTTGCCAGTGCACTACACATCACTAATACTTATTTTCTACCTATGTCTATAATTTCTACATATTTGTATAATGGTCGTGTTTGCTACTAGTCCAGAAGCTCCTTGAAAGCAGGCATCGAGAATTTATTATTCATGTTTGTTTCCTTCACATCAGTAATGCCAGCATCTTGCACAGAGTAGGAGATTGATAAATAAAGAATAAATGAATGAGTGGATGACTTTAGTCAGTGAACTATCAGTAGTTTCTTAATCAACGAAGTTAGACATTGGAAGTTTGAGTTGGAACACTTGGCTCAGCCCCTGTAGAGCCAAGAATGCAAATAGAAGAGCTTAAGTGAGAAATACACATTTTGCTCAGAATAAGGGAAAGGTGTCTCCTGGTGAAAATAACGACTCGCCCTTATGGCTGGGCCCTTTAAATATTTAATAAACGCGGGCTGCTCTCCCTTCCATTTGCCTCTACCTTGTACTGTGGTTGCCTTTGGCCCAATGTGCACCGTGCCCACATGCGAGGTGCTTAATAAACACTTGCCCCAGCCTCAGCCTGGACCTGAAGTCCAGTCAGCAGTGACTCTCAGACCAAGAGGTTCTGTGTGAAGGGCTCAGGGTTTTCCACAACAGGTCAGAGTCCCAACCAGGGGCCAAGGCAGCTGCAACATACCCAGGAGAAATGCTGGACAGAAACGGAGATCACGGAGGGGACCAAGACAGGTGGGCAGCAGGTGGTAGAGGTGAATAGATTCCTCTGTGAGGGTTGATGAGCTGTAGAAACTTCCACTATGTCTGGCTCCTGAGCACATGCCCTGTGGCGTCTGGTGACTCCTGACAAGCCACAGAATTGGACCCCAGCTTAAGGCAAGCCATCCATTGCTAGAACCAAAAGTCTTCAAAGCCATGAGGGAAATTAAGTTTGTTTTCATCTATCCACCACACCTTGCCTGTGTGAGCTTTGGTGAACAAGAAGGGCTTGAGGGGAAGGTTGGTGAAATGGAACGCTTTTATCTCCTTACTGTGTCAACATATTGTGATGCTTTTCATATTGTGATGTAGAATTCACTTCAGAAATCTTAAAATCAGTGTGATGTAAGAGAGGATTTCTGACAGAGCAATGCCAAGTGAAATCATGATCATATGAAGATCTGGATGGGCAAGTGATTTTCCACCACAGAGCCCTATGGACAGGAAGCTTACCCCTCTGCCCAGGTAACCTAATCTGAGTATAAAAGGGAAAGAGTAATTCTTATTCTCAATTGCAGAATTTTGGCTATCAGTAAGTAGTTCACAAGAAACAAACACCCTATGAAACAGCCCCATGGCTCCCTGCTTCCTCAAAACAGGCCTGGAAAATAGATCTTCATGAGGCAGCAGAAAGGAAGACGCTTAACAGAACTAATGATCAAAGTATCTGGCTGCCTGTTTGGGGAAGGTCTCCAGGCCATGTTTACCAACTCCCTGCCTCTCTTCCTCCTAAACACAGAAGAAAAACAAAGTGGAATCCTGAAGTGCATTTCAGAAAACCCGATGCAAGTTTCAGGATGAAAATCAGAGACAGTCAGAGATACAGAGACAATCAAGTGACTACATTAAGAGGGCTGCTGACATACAAGTGCAGGAAATGCCAGGGATGGGATTCACAATGAAAGGGGGGGAAACAGAGGCCTCTTAAATATTGTGATTGGTTTTCCTGCCAAACCTTTCAGAGGTATAGTTCTATATTCAGATGAGTGTTCTTCCTCTCATTAAGGAAGACAAATCTTCTATAAAAAGAACCATAGGAGGCAACAGGGGGAGGTAAGTTCTCTAAGATTTATACGTTGTACGTGTTTGATACACAGAAGAGGGAGAGACTTTCCTGGCTGGGGGAGTAGAATGACTTCATTGAGGGGGTGGGCCTGAGGGCATATGGACTGTGTCTTCCAAATTTTAATAAGTGGAGACGAGAGTGAAGGGCATTCAAGGAAAACAGACCAAATTGAATAAAGGCATAGAGGCAGTTCAGTTTGGTTGATGGGTAAGATTCGTGAGTTATGAGTAACGCAAAACTGGAATGGAAGAGAAGCTGAGACCAAATCATGAAGGGGCTGGAGCTCAGCAAACTTTGAGTCCTAGATGCCCAGTCAGTACTAGGTAAGCAAAATGGAGTCATTGAAGGTTTATGGACAGCAATGTGATCCAAGTTATGATTTATTTTTATTGGTTTATTGTTTATTTTCCAGGTGAGAAGGCAGGGGATAGATTAGAGCAGAGAGGAGACTGAGGAAGAAAGACCATTTGCAAGAGTATTGCAGTAATCTGGTAAAAGGGGATGATAATTTGAACTAGTGAAATAAAAATATCTGATGATGCAGCTACAGTGGGATCCAAAATGTGTTTGCAGTTCATGGGACTGAACGGCAAAGTCTGCAGTGCTTGGCTTTCTGAAAGGCTGACCTGGCTATTACTGGAAGGGCTGAGTACCCCCTCCCTGCAGGGAAAACAGTCAGTCTGGAAGCCACAGGCTTGGAGTGGCATTTTCAAATATAAAATACAATAAATGCATTAAGAAACAGATGATAAAATAAAGAACTGTCCTAGAATTAACAAAAGGAGAAATATCAATGACCTATAATACTTTTTAAAAATATAAAACTCACTAACAAAGAAAAACAAATAAAAAGATAACATTTCTCACCTACCCATTTTTCAAAGATTGTAAAAACTTTTTAATACTCAGGTTAGTGAGAGCACAGAGCCATTTGGCAATATGTATCAAAAGTCTTAAAATTGTTCACACTTTTTTGACTCAATAATTCCATTTCTTGGACATGGTGCTAAGTAAACAATCACTGATATCTATAAATATTGAAGTTGTCTATATTATTGAAAACTGGAAGAAGCCCAACAGTCCATAACTTTTGGTTCATCCATACAATGATATACTATGTAGCCATTTAAAGATATGCTGCAAAACATTAAGTAGTAACTTGGAAATTGACTCATTTATATACTAACTAGAAAATTAGTGAGCAAAACAATATATGAAATACATATCATTTTTGAAAAATATGATATATGGTTGAAAAACTGTACCATCTACCAAAGTTAATCATGCTTATCTCTGAAGGGTATGGTAATGAGTGATAGTTATTCCTTTTTTATAAAGTTTCTATAATAAACATTTACTACCATAATAAGAAAAGGGGGTATCTTTAAAAGAAAACTGATAAATGGGCCTCACTGCTCTAATCATTGTGTTCATCACCTTCTATGAGCCAGGCCCTGATCTAGGTGATGGGAAAGTAGTCAATACTCCTGCTGTCTTGGGACTTAAAATTAAGAATTCATTTTTATTGCTCAGTCGGTAGAGAAGGTAAGTGCCTTTATATCAAGATTACTTCAGTTGCAAATAACAACATCCAGTTCAAACTGGCTTCGGCTAAAAAGAAAATTTAGGAGTTCATGAAACTGAAGTCCACGAGTCACCCACTTCACATTTGCCCAGATCATTTGGAATCTTCAGAACTTGGTAACTCATGACATTGCAGCCCACTTTCCTTTGTGATTGCTCTGTTATCAGTCAGGCTCTCTTGACAGAGTCAAGAAAGTTTCAACAACCCCTATAACCAAGGTCCTTAACAACCCCAGCAAAAATACAGATACTCGTTCCAATGCTTAAAAAAAGGGTGGGGGGATTCAGTCCGGTTGGTTCGGAAGGGATCATGTACCCACGCCTGTACCACTCACCGTGGCCCGAGGAACCTAAAGCTCTGATAGGCCTATCCTGGGTCACATAGCCTCCCTGAATGTGAACTAAGAGTGGAGAAGAGATTTTCCCCAAGGAAAATCATACGGCTGTAAACCAAAAGAACAAAGAATGGATGCTGAGGTTGTAAAACCAGTGAGCTGTCCCTCTCACCTTATGGCAGAAGCACAGAGGCAAGATGAACAAGGTCGAGTCCTGGCATCGAAGTACAAAACTTGACCCCAGAAAACCAAGCTGAATTTTGACACTATATTTAATGTATGCAGATTATGTGACTATCACCAGGCAAATTTACTTTTACACTCACCTCAATCTAATTGTAGATATATTTTGAAAACACACTCACTTGTATGTATATTTTATCATATGAATTCTGATCCCATGCACATTACAGGTGAACAGCGAATCAACCATATTAGAAATCTGCTCCTTTTGTAGGTGATGTGAGGGGCACCCAAAGTCTTGCCACTACTTAGCAGCAAGAGCAGGGCCAGAACCCTAACTTATCTTTCCTCCCAGCATTTTTGCTACACCTTGAGGACCCTCTACCCGATATAACTCCAGCCAACAATAATAACTCTCCAGACTTTCAAGATTTAACTGTGAATGCAACACATTTAAAACTTTAATACATCAGCTCTTAAACACCTCATTTTGCTCTGGCTAAAGATTAAACTGTGACTATCCATAGGAATAACTAGCTAATTAGCAACATATGACCCCCATTTATCCCCAAGGCTCACTTTAAGTTCTTCCTTTATTAATTATTTCTTGTAAGTATTTTCACCTGTCAAAGCTCACATGTAGTACGAAGAAACCAGGCTTGCCAAATATATTCATGGTGGAACATCTGTCATTTTATACCTCATTCCATCCTCTGCTCACTTCATCTCTCCGTAACTAGGAACAGGACTCGTGTTCAACTCTAGGACTTGGTTACAGGGAGGGCACCGGGTTTGAGGGATAAGATCAAGATCTAATAACTTGGATTAGGGTGCAAGATCAGAACTGATCCAATAGAAAGTCTGATTTGATATTGAGTGAATGAGTCTAAGTCACTACCTTTAATAGCTTCCTTTCCACCTGTGCACTTGGTCAAAGACCATATGAGCAGCTGTGTCTACGATTCCATGGCTCAGGGACTTCCTCCAGGTTCCACCTCCCATTCTTTACTTTGAACCTTATTGTTTTGGTCTGGTTTCCCTAGTTCCTTCCTGTTTCCTTGAATCTGGATTTTCCCTCTTTACCTATTCCCTTTGAGTTGATAACTGGGTTCCTGGCTTGCCTCGCTTCATCTGAGACTTTTAACAATAAGCTCTGCAGCCCTGGACAGTCTTGCCTACCCTTCCCTGCACCTAGCTGCACAGTTCCATCTGGGCTGGATACAGCCTGTGTCCAGTGGGCTGGCCGCTTGCTTGTCTCAGGAGAGTGGACACTGAGATCTCTTGAATGGAGTTCCTAGAGACCCTTTAGTCTAAGATGAGGACTGAATCAAGGCTGGGTGGGAGAACTCAGTCACAAATACTAACTGAACACCTATTATGTGCCAGGTACTTCTCTAGATATTGGGGATAGAGCAGGAAATGAAACAAGGTCTCTGATCTCATGGAGCTTATATTCTTGATAGAAGGTGGGAAGGAGAAATACATAAACAACTAGACAAAATATTAATAATTACAAGTCCGGTTAATACTGTGTTATAATGAAAATAAAACTGGAGTGCTCAGGGAAGACATCTGGAGGGGAGATATGAGTGATAAGAAGGATCTCGGGAAGATTTGGAGAAAGTTAGTTGAGGAGGACAGGGGGCAACAGATATAAAGGCAGGAGTGAACTTGGCAGCTTCCAGGGATGGAAAAAAGACCAGCAGGGCTGGAGCCCAAGGAATTGACAAAGAAATAATTTGCTTTAAACATGAAAGGGGGCTCAAAAAGTTAGCTTAAGAATGTGTGCTTTTTCTTTCCAATTCAACCAGAATTGTGATATAAATATAATGCATACCTGTATATGTTTGTGTGGGCACAACTCTTACTGGCAGTTCTGGTAAATAAATGTAGGCCCAGTTGGGGTCTCCCTGACGCCTATCACAGCTCTGAACACGGCCTCTGATAACATTGTTTTGTCACTTTTCACTCCCACCAACAATGAAGACAGATAAATGGCTTCCTGACAAATGGCCCCACTTTCCAGGGCCCAGGGCTCTGATGGAAGGAGACGTGAGCTTTGGAACATTTCTCAGGGTCAGCTCTTTGAAGGGTTCATGGCCACGAACTCTCTAAGTCTGCTTCAGAAGGTGCCGCTGCATTATTTCTTCTGAAAAATTAGCGTTTGCTTGCAGCTCATTAAAATGTCAAAAGGTTTATGAAATAGATTGCAGACTATATTCCATTGCAATTTGCAACAGAAGATACCTGCTCATGCAAATAATAGGGATATAAAACGAATGTTTTGCCCGTGTCTAGACACAGTGTCCTGAAAAAGACAAAGGCGTGTCCTTTCTGGGAGTGGATTCTCACCCACATCATATTCTTCCCAGGGTTCACAGTTGCAGAAGGTTGACTAGTGTCCTCCCAAAATTCATGTCCTCCCGGAACTTCAGAATGTGACCTGCTTGGGAATAGGGTCTTTGCAAATGTAATTAGTGAAGATGAGGTCGTACCAGATTGGGGTGGGCCCCGAATTCTATGACTGGTGTCTTTATAAGAGAAAGGAGAGGGAGATTCAGACACGCCAACACACACAACACAGGGAAGAAGGTCAGATACAGGTAGAGGCAAAGATTGGGGAGTCACTACCACCCCAAGCCGAGGAACACAAGATTGCTGAGAGTGACCAGAAAGTAGCAGAGGCAAGGGGGGGATTCTTCCCCTGAGCCTTTCCAAGGGAGCGTGGCCCTGCCAGCACCTGGATTTCAGATTTCTAGCCTCCAGAATTATAAGAGAATGCCTTTCTATTGTGTTGAGCCACGCAGTTCAGGGTAATTTGTTATTGCAGTACCAGGAAAGCAACACAACAGCCGTGGATGCATTTCTCTGTCACCAGAAGAGAGAGGGAAACTACCGTGTTTCTCCCAAAATTAGACCTAACCAGAAAATAAGCCCTAGCAGGATTTTTCAGGACATCCCCTGAACAGAAGCCCTAACGCGTCTTTTGGAGCAAAAATTAATATAAGACCTGGTCTTATTTTCGAGGAAACACGGTACCAGGTGATGGGAATCACCTGTATCTACACTAGGAAAGTAGAAAATTGAGGAATCAGTGGATGAATTTGACCACTGACCATTTGGGCAGAGACACTTGAATTACACAGGGTTTAAAAGTCGGGGCTTTGGAATCAGAAAGTCTGGGTTGGGTCTTAACTGTCACTTACCTTGTGCAAATCACTGAACTCCAAGCTTCAGCTTTTCGTAGATAAAATGGGGACTTACCACATGAGGTGGCTATGAGATCGAAGAGGGGAAACCTCTGTGATGAGCTTAGCAAGTGCGTGTCCCATAGAAAGCCCGCAGGAAAGAGGAGCTGCCATTATCATTATGGTATTATCAGCACGCCTCCGTCTTCAGAAATGCTTCTATCCCTGGAGAAAGGAATGAGTTGTTACACTCAAATGGGCTTTTAGTATCTATCTCTTCTGTCCTGTTTTAGCTACTGCTCAGCACAGCCAGTCTGTGAACTAAAAGCACTACATCGTCACCAGTTCTGAATGAGAGAGTCTTGCTGTCTTCACAGTGAGTCCAGACCCACCCCCTCAAAAAAAAACCTTTTAAATAATTTCCAAATATGTTTAAATAATTCCCAAGACAGAAATATCCTCACCGCCCCCAGAAAAGGGTCTTAAGAACCACAGTATTTTCAATGACACTTTGAAAGCATGTCATACGCCAGGCACTTCCCAAATGTTATTTCACGTCGTCCTTACAACAACTCTGCAAACTAGATGACAATAACCTTGTTTGACAGAGGAGAAGCCCCAGAGAAGCTTCTAACTGTAGATTCCAGATTGACTTCAGATTAAAGTAGGAGATAAAGCAGTGTTGAGGAAGGGGATGAGGGAGGCAGAAATGTTGCTGCAAATACAGCTGACCTTTGAACCATGCAGCTTGGAGCTGCACAGGTCCACTTATACGTAGATTGTTTTTTCCAATAAACACCTGTACTGTTTTCAGTCTGCGGTTGGGAGTCCACAGATCCAGAGGGTCGACTGTATGCATTGATCCACGTCATCTTATATAGGGGACTTCACCATCTGGAGATTTTGGTATGCACAGGGGGATCTTGGAACCAGTGCACCATGGAAACCAACGGACAACTTAAATTTGGGGGGAATCAAAAGTTATATGTGTATTTTGAACTGCACTGGGGGTGTGAGCCCCCAAGTCCCAAGTTGTTCAAGGGTTAAATGTACTCAGCTTTCAAAAAGGCAGAATAAAATACTGACAGGAGAGTCGGAACCAGGCATCGGGAGGCCTGCCTGGGTTCTAGCCTGGGCTCCATCATCACCCAACTGAGTGGGCCTCAGTTTTCCTACCTGTAAAGGAATGTGGACTAGACAACCTGTAACAATGCTTTCAGTTGTTAATCAAAATCAAAAATTTTTGCATTGAAATCATAAAATCCAAATTTTATGATACACGGTATCATTAATTTAGTCTTTTTAAGCAACGTGATATGGAAAAAAGATTAAAGACGCCTAGGTTGAAATTTTCCAAGCAAATTTATAGTATTTACAATATAGTAGTATAATGTTAGTTTCCATAACCCTGATCCTACTCGTTTATTTCTGTAGTTAGCTTACATCAAAATAAAAGCTGGGGCATTTTTCACTAAAATCATATATTTTTTTCTTTTTACGTAGGAAAGTCTGAGTAATAACAAAAATAAAACTGTTTCTCATTTAAACAGCATCTTTGATCTGAGGCCTTCCTGTACGGTATTTTTATAAGCCATGTATATTATTACTTTGGGCGAGATAGGTCTAGGATGTCTAGACCACTGATGTTACCCGAGCCCTTCAAAGTAGCACGATGACCTTTATAATAAACTCGGCTTCTTGCTTCAATTGTACCTTACATCCTGGAAGCGCTGAACCTTTTAGTTTTAAACGATGTTTTATCTCCCTGTGTATTTTTACAGGCAGAAAAACTGAATCGAGGCAGATTCTAAAAAAGAATCCAGATATTTGTGATGTTTATTAGTAATAGTACCAAGCATGTATTCGGTGTTTACTTTGTTCTGAGCGTCATTCTAAGTGTCTTACAAGTGTTAACTCATTCAAGCCTCACAACGCCCTGAGGTAGGTTGTGATATGTCCATTTTACAGATGAGGAAACTAAGGCACAGAGAAGGGAGTAACCTGGTTCAAGAGCTGACTGCTAGTCACTCACAAAGCCGGGACTCAGCTCCAGCAATCTGGCTCCAGGGCATACAATTGTCACCTCTCCCCTCATGTGGGGAAACTGAGCCTTATTAAAATAGGAACTTGAATATTTGTGAATGATTCCCATATACTCCCAACTCCATGGTAACGTTCCATCAATGTGCCCACCCCAGAAAGAAACAAATAGTGTTCTACCACTGCCATTGACTGGCTCCACCAACTTCCATTGCTCTTCATCTTTAGTGGGTACCAAGATGAAGACTGGACCAGGTTAATCTTTTGTATCTAATATTATTTTGTATCTAATAATATTTTGTATCTAATATTAAATGATTCAGCTGTCAGGTATGTGATCCTCACACCTTATTAAAATATACAGCAAGAAACAGCAAAGTGTATGCTAATCTTTATTTCTGAGCAGATTAAGTTTCACATGAAATAATTCATCTCCTTCCGATATGTAATCCAATCATTTCCAAATCCCCATTATTATTTTTACTGTAAATTCATGCATTGCAAGACATGAGGAAGAAAAAAAAGAAACACCTGACAAAACCTTCAGTATTGGACAAAATTCATTCTGAACTATTTGTTGTTATTTTTTCATTCCTTGGAATTACTCTAGGTAACACTGGTTAAAATTGCTATCATCTGTGAAACATTTTGAATTCCTTGACTCAGAAGCACACTGGTCATATTTGATTTTTAGTGAGTTATTTTACCAGACATTACTTTACTCCTGAGATGTCAACTCTAGCTCAGAGGAAACAGACTTCACTTCTCCCCCAGAGGAAGGTGGAATGACCTCTGAAGCTGATGTAATTGCCACCGAGGATCAGGGATAACGGTCGCTCTATAATTACTGTTTATGAAACTTGTAAGGACACGGAGTTTAACAGCAAAGCTAGCTTCTAGATTATTTAATTTTTAAAAATGTATTTGATCATTTATTTTTTTATGATCCTTGCTCCACCAAGGATTCAAAGTTCATACTTTTTTTAAGGTATGCTGCTTAAGAATTTTTATCTTCCAAGTGACAGATTTATTTATAGCTATAGAGTGCTTTCCTCATATTTCTGACTTTCCTCCATTCTTGTGTCAGGTAAGATCTTACACACAAAAACATATGAATGTTCCTCCCGACAGAATCCTTCTTACACTCCCAACCCCCACCAATTTCCTAGGGATCTCCTTAAAGAAGTCCAGAAATTAAATTTAGAACTATCAGGCACAAGCACAAAAAAACAAAAAGGGGGTTATTTAGTGTGTGGAAATTGGCTTTATCTTTCATGCATTTGCCTCTTATTATTAAGGAATTCATGAGGCCTACCTTCTCCCCATCTGCCAAAAAGGGCTGACATCAGTTTGAGGCATTGGAAGTTATCAAGGGGTGTGCGGGGAGGAGGGGCGCCGGGATGAAGGGGAGACACGCAGACTTGCAGGGCCCGGCCGTGTCACAGGCATTCTTTCCAAAGGAAACCAGGCTAAAAGGCCGATAAACCCCCAATCTCTTTTCACAGCTTGCCTTCAGAGCCCCTTAATGCAACTCTCTCATTTGTTCATCAGCACTTTATGAGAAAATAAACAAAAACACGGCCTGTTTCCTCATTGTCAGCACATCCGAACACTTCCTGCTCAGAGAGGCCAGCTTCCCACCCTAAGAGTCAGGGGTCCACTCTCTAGTTTGCTTTGACTTTTTAACAGCCCATTTTGTAAGCTGAATTCCAAGGCTAATCAAATCTGAAGCCCCCTCTGGATAGATTAGATGTCTTAGACTCCAGTCTCTGCAGGATAGGGGCTCCTCTAGAAGGAGCTACACTGAAAACATGGAGGTTGCTATCTTTTTTCCATTCTTATTTTACTTACAAAAAAAAAAAAAAAGTGCACCAAGGAAAAGGAAAAACACTTAAAGTAATTAACTTTCACCAAATCACCAATTCTACTAGGTACCACAAATCCTATAATTGTAACATTTTCAAATCAATTAAATCCTTCCAAATTTTTCACTAAATTTAAAGAGAGAGAGAGAGAGAGAGAGAGAGAGAGAGAGAGAGAGAGAGAGAGAGAGAGAAGGAGAGAGAGAGGAAGGAAGTTAGGAAGTTAGGAAGGAAGGCAGGAAGGCAGGAAGGAAGGAAGGAAGGAAGGAAGGAAGGAAGGAAGGAAGGAAGGAAGGAAGGAAGGAACGAAGGAAGGAACGAAGGAAGGAAGGAAGGAAGGAACGAAGGAAGGAAGAAAGATAGAAAGGAAGGAAGGAAGGAAGGAAGAGTCATGGCAAATATAAGAGCTGGAGGGTTATGACTCTTATGTTTAAATCCTT
>NW_027669382.1:0-1000 GCF_964194185.1 Rhinolophus hipposideros | reverse complement strand
TGGTCCTGGACTTGTCCTCACCGGGCGGCGGGGGAACGTGGACCTCTGCAGGCCCAGGTCCCCACCAGGAGAGCCGTACATGCCATTATCTGGTCATGAGAGAGGAGGAGAGGTTTACTTTCCTGGAAGCCTCTTCAAGCAGACAGACAGGACTTACCTAGCAATGACCTCGTGGGCGCGGAGGGTGCTGGGCCGGGCGGGCAGCCTGCCGCATGCAGTCTGCCGGCTCCATGCTCAGACTGGCCACCGGACACGTTCCATCACCACCTCCACCTCCGGGATCTGGTATATCCTCCTGGCCTCTGGAACTCAGCCTCCCGAAAGGCCTCCACAGCCAGAGGCCACGCAGCAAAGCAGGCCACCATGTGGGGAGGACAGCCACCTCCAGGAGGTCTGGAGTGAGAGAATCGTGTGAGCTCACATGCTCACTGGCCGTTGCCTGGCTGAGCTGCACGGGCACCGCGTCCCCAATGCCTGGCACTGTGATGGGCGCGCAGTAGGGCTGTTTTCCTTTGAGTAGCTGGGTGAGTGCATGTCTCAGCTGGAAGGCAGTGGCTTGCTCAGACATTTTGAGGCTAAGACAGCGACACTGAGCTGCCGGAGGCCACACAGCTCATTAGAGGCCGTGCTGGAGCACTTCAGGACGGCTTCCGCGTTCAGTCAACATGTTTTGATTGAGTGCATACGATGTCCCAGGCACTGTGGGAGCCAAGGAACAGTCCAGAAGCACAGCTTGTCCTTGGCCCTCCTAGAGCGTTCAGTCTAGCCCAGCAGACAGACGCTGAACAAAGAAATAGGAATTAAGTTACGTACATTGGTAAGAAAAGTGGAGCCCAGGTCGGAGGAGGGTTCTCCCAGGAGGCAGTGTTTAAGGGTGAGTGGCAGTGGCCATTCTGGGAAGTGAGGGGAATGTTGGGAGCTGAGGGAATAGCTTGTGCAAAGGCCCTGAGGAGGCCCACATGGCCAGAGAAGGGAGAAGGGTGCAGAGGTAAGAGGAGAA
>NW_027669384.1:50000-57500 GCF_964194185.1 Rhinolophus hipposideros | reverse complement strand
GGGCCAGAGGTGGGAGCTGTGGCTAGGAGTAGGGATGGGGGTGGGCCTTTGGTTAGGGGGAGCTGTAGTGCCAGGGGTAGGGGTAGGACAAGAGGTAGTGCTAGGCGTAGGCCTAGGGCGAGGGGTAGTGCTCGGGGTAGGGTTAGGTGAATGGCTAGTGGTTGGCAGAGGCCCACGGGCAGTGTTAGGGTTAGGGCTCATGTTAGGCCTAGGACTAGTGGTAGTGGTAGGGGTTGGCCGAGGGCTATGGGTAGGTGTCACGGGATGGCTCCTGGTAGTCCTAGGACTCGGAACGGGTGTAGGGCTGGATTAGGGTTTGGTAAGGGTGGGTCCAGGGTGATTTCGTAGGACACGGGTTAGTGCTCTGGCTAACGTTAGGGCAAGTTGTACTGGTCGTCGTCGGGCACGTGGTAGGCCTCGGACTAGAGGGAGCACTGGGCGTTGGTCTAGGGCCCGAGCTAGGGCTAGTGGGAGCGGTAGGCGTAGCACTGGGGTAGGCATAGGGAAAGGGGTCTGTGTCGGGGTAAACCTCGGAGTAGGGCTAGGACCAGGATTGGGATTTGTGGCTAGGGGTATGGATGGGGGTGGACCTATGGGTAGGGGGAGCTGTAGTGCCAGGGGTAGGTGTAGGACCAAGGTAGTGCTAGGCGTAGGCCTACGGCCAGGGGTAGTGCTCGGGTAACCTAACCCTAACCCTAACCCTAACTTTAACCCTAACCTAACACTAACCCTAAACCAAAACCTAACCCTAACCCTAACCCTAACGCTAACCCTAACCCTAAACCTAACCCTAACCCTAACACTAACCCTAACTCTAACCCCTAACCCTAACCCTAAACCTAACCCTAAACCTAACACCAATCCTAACCCTAACCCTAACACTAACACCAACCCTAACCCTAACCCTAACCCTAACCCTAACCCTAACCCTAACCCTAAACCTAACAAGGGCAAGGTGTACTGGTCAGCGACGAGCAAGTTCTAGGCCTCGGACTAGAGGGAGCCATTGGTGTTGGTCTAGGGCCCGAGCTAGGGCTAGTGGAAGCGGTAGGCGTAACGCTGGGTAGGCATAGGGCAAGGGGTGGGTGTCGAGGTGAACCTCGGAGTAGTCCTAGGGCCTGGAGTGGGAGCTGTGACTAGGGGTAGTGATGGGGGTGGGCCTATGGGTAGGGGGAGCTGTAGGGCCAGGGGTAGTGGTAGGACCAGAGGTAGTGCTAGGCGTAGACCTATGGCGAGGGGTCGTGCTTGGGATAGGGTTAGGTGAAGGGCTAGTGGTTGGCAGAGGCCAACGGGCAGTGTTAGGGTTAAAGCTCATGTTAGGCCTAGGACGAGTGGTAGTGGTAGGGGTTAGCCGAGGGCTAAGGTTAGGTTTCATGGAGGGATCCGGGTAGTCCTAGGACTCGGAACAGGTGTAGGGCTGGATTAGGGTGTGGCTAAGGGTGGGTCCAGGGTGATTTCATAGGACACGGCTTAGTGCTCTGGCTAAAGGTAGGGCAAGGTGTACTGGTTCGAGTCGGGCAAATGGTAGGCCTCGGACTAGAGGGAGCACTGGGCGTTGGTCTAGGGCCCGAGATAGGGCTAGTGGGAGCGGTAGGCGTAGCAATGGGGTAGGCATAGGGCAAGGGGTGGGTGTCGGCGTAAACTTCGGTGTAGGCTTTTTACCAGGAGTTGGAGTTTTGCTAGGGGTAGGGATGGGGGTGGTCCTAGGGAAGGGGGAGCTGTAGTGCCAGGGGTAGGGGTAGAACCAGAGGTAGTGCTAGGCGTAGGCCTAGGGCGAGGGGTAGTGCTCGGGGAAACCTAACCCTAACCCTAACCCTAACCCTAACCCTAACCCTAACCCTAACCTAACACTAACCCTAACCCTAACCCCTAACCCTAACCCTAACCCTAACCCTAACCCCAACCCTAACAAAACCTAACACCAACCCTAACCCTAACCCTAACCCTAACCCTAACACCAACCTTAACCCTATCCCTAACCCTAACCCAAAACCTAACCCTAACCCTAACATAACTCTTATCGTAAACCCTAACCCTAACCCTAACCCTAACTTTAACCCTAACACTAACCTTAATCCTAACCCTAACCCTAACAGTAACCCTAACTCTAACCCCTAACCCTAACCCTAAACCTAACCCTAAACCTAACACCAACCCTAACCCTAACCCTAACTCTAACCCTAACACCAACCCTAACCCTAACCCTAAACCCTAACCCTAACCATAACCATAACACTAACCCTAAAGCTAACCCAAAACCTAACCCTAACCCTAACCCTAACCCTAACACTAACCCTAACCCTAACCCCTAACCCTAACCCTAAACCTAACCCTAAACCTAACACCAACCCTAACCCTAACCCTAACCCTAAACCTAACACCAACCCTAACCCTAACCCTAACCCTAATCCTAACAAGGGCAAGGTGTACTGGTCAGCGACGGGCAAGTTCTAGGCCTCGGACTAGAGGGAGCCATGGGCGTTGGTCTAGGGCCCGAGCTAGGGCTAGTGGAAGCGGTAGACGTAGCGCTGGGGTAGGCATAGGGCTAGGGGTGGGTGTCGAGGTGAACCTCGGAGTAGGCTTAGGGCCAGGAGTGGGAACTGTGACTAGGGGTAGGGATGGGGGTGGGCCTATGGGTAAGGGGAGCTGTAGGGCCAGGGGTAGTGGTAGGACCAGAGGTAGTGCTAGGCGTAGGCATAGGGCGAGGGGTCATGCTCGGGGTAGGGTTAGGTGAAGGGCTAGTGGTTGGCAGAGGCCCACGGGCAGTGTTAGGGGTAGGGCTCATGTTAGGCCTAGGACTAGTGGTAGTGGTAGGGGTTAGCAGAGGGCTATGGGTAGTTGTCACGGGAGGGCTCCGGGTAGTCCTAGGACTGAGAACGGGTTTAGGGCTGGATTAGGGTTTGGTAAGGGTGGGTCCAGGGTGATTTCGTAGGACACGGGTTAGTGCTCTGGCTAACGGTAAGGCAAGGTGTACTGGTCGGCGTCGGGCACGTGGTAGGCTTCGGACTAGTGGGAGCACTTGGCGTTGGTCTAGGGCCCGAGCTAGGGCTAGTGGGAGCGGTAGCCGTAGCACTGGGGTAGGCATAGGGCAAGGGGTCTGTGTCAAGGTAAACCTCGGAGTAGGCCTAGGACCAGGAGTGGGATTTATGGCTAGGGGTAGGGATGGGGGTGGGCCTATGTGTAGGGGGAGCTGTAGTGCCAGGGGTAGGGGTAGGACCAGAGGTAGTGCTAGGCATAGGCCTAGGGTGAGGGGTAGTGCTCAGGGTAACCTAACCCTAACCCTAACCCTAACCCTAACCCTAACCTAACCCTAACCCTAACCCTAACCCCTAACCTAACTCTAACCCTAAACCCTAACCCTAACCCAAAACCTAACCCTAACCCTAACCTAACTCTAACCCTAAACCCTAACCCTAACCCTAACCCTAACACTAACCCTAACCCTAACCCAAAACCTAACCCTAACCCTAACCCTAACCCTAACCCTAACGCTAACACTAACCCTAACTCTAACCCCTAACCCAAACCCAAAACCTAACCCTAAACCTAACACCAACCCTAACCCTAACCCTAACCCTAACACCAACCCTAACCCTAACCCTAACCCTAACCCTAACCCTAAACCTAACAAGGGCAAGGTGTACTGGTCAGCGACATGCAAGTTCTAGGCCTCGGACTAGAGGGAGCCATGGGCGTTGGTCTAGGGCCCGAGCTAGGGCTAGTGGAAGCGGTAGGTGTAGCGCTGGGGTAGGCATAGGGCAAGGGGTGGGTGTCGAGGTGAACCTCGGAGTAGTCCTAGGGCCAGGAGTGGGAGCTGTGACTAGGGGTAGTGATGGGGGTGGGCCTATGGGTAGGGGGAGCTGTAGGGCCAGGGGTAGTGGTAGGACCAGAGGTAGTGCTAGGCGTAGGCCTAGGGCGAGGGGTCGTGCTCGGGGTAGGGTTAGGTGAAGGGCTAGTGGTTGGCAGAGGCCAACGAGCAGTGTTAGGGTTAGGGCTCATGTTAGGCCTAGGACGAGTGGTAGTGGTAGGGGTTAGTCGAGGGCTAAGCTTACGTGTCACTAGAGTGCTCTGGGTAGTCCTAGGACTCGGAACAGGTGTAGGGCTAGATTAGGGTGTGGCTAAGGGTGGGTCCAGGGTGATTTCATAGGACACGGCTTAGTGCTGTGGCTAAGGTAGGTCAAGGTGTACGGGTCGGCGACGGGCAAGTGCTAGGCCTCGGACTAGATGAGCACTTTGCGTTGGTCTAGGGCCCCAGCTAGAGCTAGTGGGAGCGGTAGGCGTAGCGCTGGGGTAGGCATAGGGCAAGGGGTGGTTGTCGAGGTAAACCTCGGAGTAGGCCTAGGACCAGGAGTGGGAGCTGTGGCTAGCAGTAGGGATCGGGGTGGGCCTAGGGGTAGGGGGAGCTGTAGGGCCAGGGGTAGGGGTAGGACCAGAGGTAGTGCTAGGCGTAGGACTAGGGCGAGGGGTAGTGTTCGGGGTAAGCTAACCCTAACCCTAACCCTAACCCTAACCCTAACCCTAAACCTAACCCTTAGACCAACCCTAACCCTAACCCTAACTTTAACCCTAACACCAACCCTAACCCTAACCCTAACCCTAAACCCTAACCCTAACTTTAACCCTAACCCTAACCCTAACAAGGGCAAGGTGTACTGGTCAGAAACGGGCAAGTTCTAGGCCTCAGACTAGAGGGAGCCATGGGCGTTGGTCTAGGGCCCGAGCTAAAGCTACTTGGAGCGGTAGGCGTAGCGCTGGGATAGGCATAGGGCAAGGGGTGGGTGTCGAGGTAAACCTTAAAGTAGGCCTAGGGCCAGGAGTGGGAGCTGTGGCTAGGGGTAGGGATGGGGGTGTGCCTATGGGTAGGGGGAGCTGTAGGGCCAGGGGTAGGTGTAGGACCAGAGGTAGTGCTAGGCGTAGGCCTAGGGCGAGGGGTAGTGCTCGGGGTAACATAACCCTAAACCTAACCCTAACACTAACCCTAACCCTAACCCTAACACTAACCCTAACCCTGACCCCTAACCCTAATCCTAACCCTAACCCTAACCCTAACCCTAATTCCAACCCTAACCCTAACCCTAACCCTAACCCTAACACCAACCCTAACCCTAACCCTAACCCTAAACCCTAACCCTAACATTAACCCTACATAACCCTAACAAGGGCAAGGTGTACTGCTCAGCGACGGGCAAGTTCTAGGCCTCGGACTAGAGGGAGCCATGGGCGTTGGTCTAGGGCCCGAGCTAAGGCTAGTGGGAGCGTTAGGCTTAGCGCTGGGGTAGGCATAGGGCAAGGGGTGGCTGTCGAGGTAAACCTCGGAGTAGGCCAAGGGCCAGAAGTGGGAGCTGTGGCTAGGGGTAGGGATGGGAGTGGGCCTATGGGTAGGGGGAGCTGTAGGGCCAGGGGTAGTGGTAGGACCAGAGGTAGTGCTAGGCGTAGGCCTAGGGCGAGGGGTCGTGCTCGGGGTAGGGTTAGGTGAAGGGCTAGTGGTTGGCAGAGGCCAACGAGCAGTGTTAGAATTAGGGCTCATGTTAGGCCTAGGACGAGTGGTAGTGGTAGGTGTTAGCCGAGGGCAAAGGGTAGGTGTCACGGGAGGGCTCCGTGTAGTCCTAGGACTCGGAACACGTGTAGGGATGGATTAACGTGTGGCTAAGGGTGGGTCCAGGGTGATTTCGTAGGACACCGGTAAGTGTTCTGGCTAACGGTAGGGCAACGTGTACTGGTCGGCGACGGGCAAGTGCTAGGCCTCGGACTAGAGTGAGCACTGGGCGTTGGTCTAGGGCCCGAGGTAGGGCTAGTTGGAGCGGTAGGCGTAGCACTGGGGTAGGCAAAGGGCAAGGGGTAGGTGTTGGGGTATACCTCGGAGTAGGCCTAGGACCAGGAGTGGGAGCTGTGGCTAGGGGTAGGGATGGGGGTGGGCCTATGGGTAGGGAGAGCAGTAGGGCCAGGGGTAGTGGTAGGACCAGAGGTAGTGCTAGGCGTAGGCCTAGGCCTAGGGGTAGTGCTCGGGGTAACCTAACCCTAACTCTAACCCTAACCCTAACCTTAACCCTAACCCTAACACCTAACCCTAACGCTAACCCTAACCCTAACCCTAACCCTAACCGTAACCCTAACCCTAACCCTAACAAGGGCAAGGTGTACTGGTCAGCGACGGGCAAGTTCTAGGCCTCGGACTAGAGGGAGCACTGGGCGTTGGTCTAGGGCCCAAGCTAGGGCTAGTGGGAGCGGTAGGAGTAGCACTGGGGTAGGCATAGGGCAAGGGGTCTGTGTCGGGGTAAACCTCGGAGTAGGCCTAGGACCAGGAGTGGGATTTGTGGCTAGGGGTAGGGATGGGGGTGGGCCTATGGGTAGGGGGAGCTGTAGTGCCAGGGGTAGGGGTAGGACCAAGGTATTGCTAGGCGTAGGCCTAGGGCCAGGGGTAGTGCTCGGGGTAACCTAACCCTAACCCTAACCCTAACCCTAACCTAACCCTAACCCTAACCTAACTCTAACCCTAAACCCTAACCCTAACCCTAAACCTTACCCTAACCCTAACCCTAACCCAAAACCTACCCTAACCCTAACCCTAACGCTAACCCTAACCCTAACCCTAACCCTAACCCTAACACTAACCCTAACTCTAACCCCTAACCCTAACCCTAAACCTAACCCTAAACCTAACACCAATCCTAACCCTAACCCTAACCCTAACACCAACCCTAACCCTAACCCTAACCCTAACCCTAACTTTAAACCTAACAAGGGCAAGGTGTACTGGTCAGCGACGGGCAAGTTCTAGGCCTCGGACTAGAGGGAGCCATGGGCGTTGGACTAGGGCTCGAGCTAGGGCTAGTGGAAGCGGTAGGGGTAACGCTGGGGTAGGCATAGGGCAAGGGGTGGGTGTCGAGGTGAACCTCGGAGTAGGCCTAGGGCCAGGAGTTCGAGCTGTGGCTAGGGGTACAGATTGGGGTGGGCCTATGGTTAGGGGGAGCTGTAGGGCCAGAGGTAGGGGTAGCACCACAGGTAGTGCTAGGCGTAGGCCTAGGGCGAGGGGTAGTGCTCGGGGTAGGGTTAGGTGAAGGGCTAGTGGTTGGCAGAGGCCCACGAGCAGTGTTAGGGTTAGGGCTCATGTTAGGCCTAGGACTAGTGGTAGTGGTAGGGGTTGGCCGAGGGCTAGGTGTAGGTGTCACGGGAGGGCTCCGGGTACTCCTAGGACTTGGAACGGGTGTAGGACTGGATTAGGTTTTGGTAAGAGTGAGTCCAGGGTTATTTCGTATGACACGGCTTAGTGCTCTGGCTAACGGTAGGTCAAGGTGTACTGGTCGGCGACGGGCAAGTGCTAGGCCTCGGACTAGATGAGCACTGGGCGTTGGTCTAGGGCCCGAGCTAGGGCTAGTGGAAGCGATAGGCGTAGCGCTGGGGTAGGCATAGGGCAAAAGGTGGGTGTCGGGGTAACCTCGAGTAGGTCTAGGGCCAGGAGTGAGAGCTGTGGCTAGGGGTAGGGATGGGGGTGGGCCTATG
>NW_027669384.1:20000-45000 GCF_964194185.1 Rhinolophus hipposideros | reverse complement strand
GCTAAGGGTGGGTCCAGGGTGATTTCGTAGGACACGGGTTAGTGCTCTGGCTAACGGTACGGCAAGGTGTACTGGTCGGCGTCGGGCACGTGGTAGGCCTCGGACTAGAGGGAGCACTGCGCGTTGGTCTAGGGCCCGAGCTAGGGCTAGTGGGAGCGATAGGCGTAGCACTGGGGTAGGCATAGGGCAAGGGGTCTGTGTCGGGGTAAACCTCGGAGTAGGCCTAGGACCAGGAGTGGGATTTGTGGCTAGGGGTAGGGATGGGGGTGGGCCTATGGGTAGGGGGAGCTGTAGTGCAAGGAATAGGGGTAGGACCAGAGGTAGTGCTACGCGTAGGCCTAGGGCGAGGGGTAGTGCTCAGGGTAACCTAACCCTAACACTAACCCTAAACCTAACAATGGCAAGGTGTACTGGTCAGCGACGTGCAAGTTCTAGGCCTCGGACTAGAGGGAGCCTAGGGCGTTGGTCTAGTGCCCGAGCTAGGGTTAGTGGAAGCAGTAGGCATAGCGCTGGGGTAGGCATAGGGCAAGGGGTGGGTGTCGAGGTGAACCTCGGAGTAGTCATAGGGCCAGGAGTTGGAGCTGTGACTAGGGGTAGTGATGGGGGTGGGCCTATGGTTAGGGGGAGCTGTAGGGCCAGGGGTAGTTGTAGGACCAGAGGTAGTGCTAGGCGTAGGCCTAGGGCGAGGGGTCGTGCTCGGGGTAGTGTTAGGTGAAGGGCTACTGGTTGGCAGAGGCCAACGTGCAGTGTTAGGGTTAGGGCTCATGTTAGGCCTAGGACGAGTGGTAGTGGTAGGGGTTGGACGAGGGCTAAGGGTAGGTGTCACGGGAAGGCTCCTGGTAGTCCTAGGACTCGGAACGGGTGTAGGGCTGGATTAGGGTTTGGTAAGGGTGGGTCCAGGGTGATTTCGTAGGACACGGGTTAGTGCTCTATCTAACGGTAGGGCAAGGTGTACTGGTCGGCGTCGGGCACGTGGTAGGCCTCGGACTAGAGGGACCACTGGGCGTTGGTCTAGGGACCGAGCTAGGGCTAGTGGGAGCGGTAGGCGTAGCACTGGGGTAGGCATAGGGCAAGGGGTCTGTGTCGGTGTAAACCTCGGAGTAGGCCTAGGACCAGGAGTGGGATTTGTGGCTAGGGGTAGGGATGGGGGTGGGCCTATGGGTAGGGGGAGCTGTAGTGCCAGGGGTAGGTGTAGGACCAAGGTAGTGCTAGGCGTAGGCCTAGGGCCAGGGGTAGTTCTCGGGGTAACCTAACCGTAACCCTAACCCTAACTTTAACCCTAAACTAACCCTAAACCTAACCCAAAACCTAACCCTAAACCTAACCCTAACGCTAACCCTAACCATAACCCTAACCCTAACCGTAACCCTAACACTAACACTAACTCTAACCCCTACCCCTAACCCTAAACCTAACCCTAAACCTAACACCAATCCTAAACCTAACCCTAACCCTAACACCAACCCTAACCCTAACCGTAACCATAACCCTAACCCTAACCCTAAACCTAACAAGGGCAAGGTGTACAGGTCAGTGACGGGCAAGTTCTAGGCCTCGGAACTAGAGGGAGCCATGGGCGTTGGTCTAGGGCCCGAGCTAGGGCTAGTGGAAGCGGTAGGCGTAGCACTGGGGTAGGCATAGGGCAAGGGGTGGGTGTCGAGGTGAACCTCGGAGTAGTCCTAGGGCCAGGAGTGGGAGCTGTGACTAGGGGTAGTGATGGGGTGGGCCTATGGGTAGGGGGAGCTGTAGGGCCAGGGGTAGTGGTAGGACCAGAGGTAGTGCTAGGCGTAGGCCTAGGGCGAGGGGTCGTGCTCGGGATAGGGTTAGGTGAAGGGCTAGTGGTTGGCGAAGGCCAACGGGCAGTGTTAGGTTTAGGGCTAATGTTAGGCCTAGGACGAGTGGTAGTAATAGGGGTTAGCCGAGGGCTAAGGTTAGGTGTCACGGGAGGGCTCCGGGTAGTCCTAGGACTCGGAACGGGTGTAGGGCTGGATTAGGGTGTGGCTACGGGTGGCTCCAGGGTGATTTCATAGGACACGGCTTAGTGCTCTGGCTAAGATAGGTCAAGGTGTACTGGTCGGCGACGGGAAAGTGCTAGGCCTCGGACTAGATGAGCACTGGTCGTTGGTCTAGGGCCCGAGCTAGGGCTAGTGGTTGCGATAGGCGTAGCGCTGGGGTAGGCATAGGGCAAGGGGTGGGTGTCGAGGTAAACATCGGAGTAGGCCTAGGACCAGGAGTGGGATTTGTGGCTAGGGGTAGGGATTGGGGTGGGCCTATGGGTAGGGGGAGCTGTAGTGCCAGGTGTAGGGGTAGGACCAGAGGTAGTGCTAGGCATACGCCTAGGGCGAGGGGTAGTGCTCGGGGTAACCTAACCCTAACCCTAACCCTAACCCCTAATCCTAACTTTAACCCTAACCCTAACCCTAACCCTAAACCTAACACCAACACTAACCCTAACCCTAACCCTAAACCTAACACCAACCCTAACCCTAACCCTAACCCTAACCCTAACCCTAACAAGGGCAACGTGTACGGGTCAGCGTCGGGCAAGTTCTAGGCCTCGGACTAGAGGGAGCCATGGGCGTTGGTCTAGGGCCCGAGCTAGGGCTAGTGGAAGCGGTAGGCGTAGCGCTGGGGTAGGCATAGGGCAAGGGGTGGGTGTCGAGGTGAACCTCGGAGTAGGCCTAGGGCCAGGAGTGGGAACTGTGACTAGGGGTAGGGATGGGGGTGGGCCTATGTGTAGGAAGAGCTGTAGGGCCAGGTTTAGTGGTAGGACCAGAGGTAGTGCTAGGCGTAGGCCTAGGGCGAGGGGTCATGCTCGGGGTAGGGTTAGGTGAAGGGCTAGTGGTTGGCAGAGGCCCACGGGCAGTGTTAGGTTTAGGGTTCATGTTAGGCCTAGGACTAGTGGTAGTGGTAGGGGTTGGCCGAGAGCTAGGGGTAGGTGTCACGGGAGGCCTCCGGGTAGTCCTAGGACTCGGAACGGGTGTAGGGCTGGATTAGGGTTTGGTAAGGGTGGGTCCAGGGTGATTTCGTAGGACAAGGGTTAGTGTTCTGGCTAAAGGTAGGGCAAGGTGTACTGGTTGGCGTCGGGCAAATGGTAGGCCTCGGACTAGAGGGAGCACTGGGCGTTGGTCTAGGGCCCGAAATAGGGCTAGTGGGAGCGGTAGGCGTAGCAATGGGGTAGGCATAGGGCAAGGGGTGGGTGTCGGCGTAAACTTCGGTGTAGTCTTTTTACCAGGAGTTGGAGTTGTGACTAGGGGTAGGGATGGGGGTGGGCCTAGGGTAGGGGGAGCTGTAGTGCCAGGGGTAGGGGTAGAACCAGAGGTAGTGCTAGGCGTAGGCCTAGGGCGAGGGGTAGTGCTCGGGGAAACCTAACCCTAACCCTAACCCTAACCCTAACCCTAACCTTAACCTAACACTAACTTTAACCCTAACCCCTAACCCTAACCCTAACCCTAACCCTAACCCTAACACTAAACCTAACACCAACCCTAACCCTAACCCTAACCCTAACCCTAACACCAACCTTAACCCTATCCCTAACCCTAACCCAAAACCTAACCCTAACCCTAACATAACTCTAACCGTAAACCCTAACCCTAACCCTAACCCTAACTTTAACCCTAACACTAACCTTAATCCTAACCCTAACCCTAACAGTAACCCTAACTCTAACATCTAACCCTAACCCTAAACCTAACCCTAAACCTAACACCAACCCTAACCCTAACCCTAACCCTAACCCTAACCCTAAACCTAACACCAACCCTAACCCTAACTTTAACCCTAACCCTAACACCAACCCTAACCCTAACCCTAATCCTAAACCCTAACCCTAACCCTAACCCTAACCCTAACACTAACCCTAATCCTAACCCCTAACCCTAACCCTAACCCTAAACCTAACAAGGGCAAGGTGTACTGGTCAGCTACGGGCAAGTTCTAGGCCTCGGACTAGAGGGAGCCATGGGCGTTGGTCTAGGGCCCGACCTAGGGCTAGTGGAAGCGGTAGGCGTCGCGCTGGGGTAGTCATAGGGCAAGGGGTGGGTGTCGAGGTGAACCTCGGAGTAGTCCTAGGGCCAGAAGTGGAAGCTGTGACTAGGGGTAGTGATGGGGGTGGGCTTATGGTAGGGGGAGCTGTCGGACCACGGGTAGTGGTAGGATCAGAGGTAGTGCTAGGCGTAGGCCTAGGGCGAGGGGTCGTGCTCGGGGTAGGATTAGGTGAAGGGCTAGTGGTTGGCAGAGGCCAACGAGCGGTGTTAGGGTTAGGGCTCATGTTAGGCCTAGGACGATTGGTAGTGGTAGGGGTTAACCGAGGGCTAAGGTTAGGTGTCACGGGAGTGCTCCGGGTAGTCCTAGGACTCAGAGCGGATGTAGGGCTGGATTAGGGTGTGGCTAAGGGTGGGTCCAGGGTGATTTCATAGGACACGACTTAGTGCTCTGGCTAAGGTAGGTCAAGGTGTACTGGTCGGCGACGGGTAAGTGCTAGGCCTCGGACTAGATGAGCACTGGGCGTTGGTCTAGGGCCCGAGGTAGGGCTAGTGGAAGCGATAGGCGTAGCGCTGGGGTAGGCATAGGGCAAGGGGTGGGTGTTGGGGTAAACCTCGGAGTAGGCCTAGGGCCAGGAGTTGGAGCTGTGGCTAGGGTTAGGGATTTGGCTGTGCCTATTGGTAGGGGGAGCTATAGGGCCAGGGGTAGGGGTAGGACCAGAGGTAGTGCTAGGCGTAGGCCTAGGGCGAGGTGTAGTGCTCGGGGTAAAGTTACGTGAAGGGCTAGTGGTTGGCAGAGGCCCACGGGCAGTGTTAGTGTTAGGGCACATGTTAGGCCTAGGACTAGTGGTAGTGGTAGGGGATGGCCGAGGGCTAGGGGTAGGTGTCACGGGAGGGCTCCGGGTAGTCCTAGGACTCGGAACGGGTGTAGGGCTGGATTAGGGTGTGGCTAAGGGTGGGTCCAGGGTAATTTCGTAGGACACGGCTTAGTGCTATGGCTAACGATAGGTCAAGGTGTACTGGTCGGAGACGGGCAAGTGCTAGGCCTCGGACTAGATGAGCACTGGGCGTTGGTCTAGGGCCCGAGCTAGGGCTAGTGGAAGAGATAGGCGTAGCGCTGGGGTAGGCATAGGGCAAGGGTGTGTGTCGGGGTAAACCTCAAAGTAGGCCTAGGGCCAGAGGTGGAAGCTGTGGCTAGGAGTAGGGATGGGGGTGGGCCTTTGGTTAGGGGGAGCTGTAGTGCCAGGGGTAGGGGTAGGACAAGAGGTAGTGCTAGGCGTAGGCCTAGGGCGAGGGGTAGTGCTCGGGGTAGGGTTAGGTGAATGGCTAGTGGTTGGCAGAGGCCCACGGGCAGTGTTAGGGTTAGGGCTCATGTTAGGCCTAGGACTAGTGGTAGTGGTAGGGGTTGGCCGAGGGCTATGGGTAGGTGTCACGGGATGGCTCCTGGTAGTCCTAGGACTCGGAACGGGTGTAGGGCTGGATTAGGGTTTGGTAAGGGTGGGTCCAGGGTGATTTCGTAGGACACGGGTTAGTGCTCTGGCTAACGTTAGGGCAAGTTGTACTGGTCGGCGTCGGGCACGTGGTAGGCCTCGGACTAGAGGGAGCACTGGGCGTTGGTCTAGGGCCCGAGCTAGGGCTAGTGGGAGCGGTAGGCGTAGCACTGGGGAAGGCATAGGGAAAGGGGTCTGTGTCGGGGTAAACCTCGGAGTAGGGCTAGGACCAGGATTGGGATTTGTGGCTAGGGGTATGGATGGGGGTGGACCTATGGGTAGGGGGAGCTGTAGTGCCAGGGGTAGGTGTAGGACCAAGGTAGTGCTAGGCGTAGGCCTACGGCCAGGGGTAGTGCTCGGGTAACCTAACCCTAACCCTAACCCTAACTTTAACCCTAACCTAACACTAACCCTAAACCAAAACCTAACCCTAACCCTAACCCTAACGCTAACCCTAACCCTAAACCTAACCCTAACCCTAACACTAACCCTAACTCTAACCCCTAACCCTAACCCTAAACCTAACCCTAAACCTAACACCAATCCTAACCCTAACCCTAACACTAACACCAACCCTAACCCTAACCCTAACCCTAACCCTAACCCTAACCCTAACCCTAAACCTAACAAGGGCAAGGTGTACTGGTCAGCGACGAGCAAGTTCTAGGCCTCGGACTAGAGGGAGCCATTGGCGTTGGTCTAGGGCCCGAGCTAGGGCTAGTGGAAGCGGTAGGCGTAACGCTGGGTAGGCATAGGGCAAGGGGTGGGTGTCGAGGTGAACCTCGGAGTAGTCCTAGGGCCTGGAGTGGGAGCTGTGACTAGGGGTAGTGATGGGGGTGGGCCTATGGGTAGGGAGAGCTGTAGGGCCAGGGGTAGTGGTAGGACCAGACGTAGTGCTAGGCGTAGACCTATGGCGAGGGGTCGTGCTTGGGATAGGGTTAGGTGAAGGGCTAGTGGTTGGCAGAGGCCAACGGGCAGTGTTAGGGTTAAAGCTCATGTTAGGCCTAGGACGAGTGTTAGTGGTAGGGGTTAGCCGAGGGCTAAGGTTAGGTTTCATGGAGGGATCCGGGTAGTCCTAGGACTCGGAACAGGTGTAGGGCTGGATTAGGGTGTGGCTAAGGGTGGGTCCAGGGTGATTTCATAGGACACGGCTTAGTGCTCTGGCTAAAGGTAGGGCATGGTGTACTGGTCGGAGTCGGGCAAATGGTAGGCCTCGGACTAGAGGGAGCACTGGGCGTTGGTCTAGGGCCCGAGATAGGGCTAGTGGGAGCGGTAGGCGTAGCAATGGGGTAGGCATAGGGCAAGGGGTGGGTGTCGGCGTAAACTTAGGTGTAGGCTTTTTACCAGGAGTTGGAGTTTTGGCTAGGGGTAGGGATGGGGGTGGTCCTAGGGAAGGGGGAGCTGTAGTGCCAGGGGTAGGGGTAGAACCAGAGGTATTTCTAGGCGTAGGCCTAGGGCGAGGGGTAGTGCTCGGGGAAACCTAACCCTAACCCTAACCCTAACCCTAACCCTAACCCTAACCTAACACTAACCCTAACCCTAACCCCTAACCCTAACCCTAACCCTAACCCTAACCCCAACCCTAACAAAACCTAACACCAACCCTAACCCTAACCCTAACCCTAACCCTAACACCAACCTTAACCCTATCCCTAACCCTAACCCAAAACCTAACCCTAACCCTAACATAACTCTTATCGTAAACCCTAACCCTAACCCTAACCCTAACTTTAACCCTAACACTAACCTTAATCCTAACCCTAACCCTAACAGTAACCCTAACTCTAACCCCTAACCCTAACCCTAAACCTAACCCTAAACCTAACACCAACCCTAACCCTAACCCTAACTCTAACCCTAACACCAACCCTAACCCTAACCCTAAACCCTAACCCTAACCATAACCATAACACTAACCCTAAAGCTAACCCAAAACCTAACCCTAACCCTAACCCTAACCCTAACACTAACCCTAACCCTAACCCCTAACCCTAACCCTAAACCTAACCCTAAACCTAACACCAACCCTAACCCTAACCCTAACCCTAAACCTAACACCAACCCTAACCCTAACCCTAACCCTAATCCTAACAAGGGCAAGGTGTACTGGTCAGCGACGGGCAAGTTCTAGGCCTCGGACTAGAGGGAGCCATGGGCGTTGGTCTAGGGCCCGAGCTAGGGCTAGTGGAAGCGGTAGGCGTAGCGCTGGGGTAGGCATAGGGCTAGGGGTGGGTGTCGAGGTGAACCTCGGAGTAGGCTTAGGGCCAGGAGTGGGAACTGTGACTAGGGGTAGGGATGGGGGTGGGCCTATGGGTAAGGGGAGCTGTAGGGCCAGGGGTAGTGGTAGGACCAGAGGTAGTGCTAGGCGTAGGCATAGGGCGAGGGGTCATGCTCGGGGTAGGGTTAGGTGAAGGGCTAGTGGTTGGCAGAGGCCCACGGGCAGTGTTAGGGGTAGGGCTCATGTTAGGCCTAGGACTAGTGGTAGTGGTAGGGGTTAAGAGAGGGCTATGGGTAGTTGTCACGGGAGGGCTCCGGGTAGTCCTAGGACTCAGAACGGGTTTAGGGCTGGATTAGGGTTTGGTAAGGGTGGGTCCAGGGTGATTTCGTAGGACACGGGTTAGTGCTCTGGCTAACGGTAAGGCAAGGTGTACTGGTCGGCGTCGGGCACGTGGTAGGCTTCGGACTAGTGGGAGCACTTGGCGTTGGTCTAGGGCCCGAGCTAGGGCTAGTGGGAGCGGTAGCCGTAGCACTGGGGTAGGCATAGGGCAAGGGGTCTGTGTCAAGGTAAACCTCGGAGTAGGCCTAGGACCAGGAGTGGGATTTATGGCTAGGGGTAGGGATGGGGGTGGGCCTATGTGTAGGGGGAGCTGTAGTGCCAGGGGTAGGGGTAGGACCAGAGGTAGTGCTAGGCATAGGCCTAGGGTGAGGGGTAGTGCTCAGGGTAACCTAACCCTAACCCTAACCCTAACCCTAACCCTAACCTAACCCTAACCCTAACCCTAACCCCTAACCTAACTCTAACCCTAAACCCTAACCCTAACCCTAACCCTAACCCAAAACCTAACCCTAACCCTAACCTAACTCTAACCCTAAACCCTAACCCTAACCCTAACCCTAACACTAACCCTAACCCTAACCCAAAACCTAACCCTAACCCTAACCCTAACCCTAACCCTAACGCTAACACTAACCCTAACTCTAACCCCTAACCCAAACCCAAAACCTAACCCTAAACCTAACACCAACCCTAACCCTAACCCTAACCCTAACACCAACCCTAACCCTAACCCTAACCCTAACCCTAACCCTAAACCTAACAAGGGCAAGGTGTACTGGTCAGCGACATGCAAGTTCTAGGCCTCGGACTAGAGGGAGCCATGGGCGTTGGTCTAGGGCCCGAGCTAGGGCTAGTGGAAGCGGTAGGTGTAGCGCTGGGGTAGGCATAGGGCAAGGGGTGGGTGTCGAGGTGAACCTCGGAGTAGTCCTAGGGCCAGGAGTGGGAGCTGTGACTAGGGGTAGTGATGGGGGTGGGCCTATGGGTAGGGGGAGCTGTAGGGCCAGGGGTAGTGGTAGGACCAGAGGTAGTGCTAGGCGTAGGCCTAGGGCGAGGGGTCGTGCTCGGGGTAGGGTTAGGTGAAGGGCTAGTGGTTGGCAGAGGCCAACGAGCAGTGTTAGGGTTAGGGCTCATGTTAGGCCTAGGACGAGTGGTAGTGGTAGGGGTTAGTCGAGGGCTAAGCTTACGTGTCACTAGAGTGCTCTGGGTAGTCCTAGGACTCGGAACCGGTGTAGGGCTAGATTAGGATGTGGCTAAGGGTGGGTCCAGGGTGATTTCATAGGACACGGCTTAGTGCTGTGGCTAAGGTAGGTCAAGGTGTACGGGTCGGCGACGGGCAAGTGCTAGGCCTCGGACTAGATGAGCACTTTGCGTTGGTCTAGGGCCCCAGCTAGGGCTAGTGGGAGCGGTAGGCGTAGCGCTGGGGTAGGCATAGGGCAAGGGGTGGTTGTCGAGGTAAACCTCGGAGTAGGCCTAGGACCAGGAGTGGGAGCTGTGGCTAGCAGTAGGGATCGGGGTGGGCCTAGGGGTAGGGGGAGCTGTAGGGCCAGGGGTAGGGGTAGGACCAGAGGTAGTGCTAGGCGTAGGACTAGGGCGAGGGGTAGTGTTCGGGGTAAGCTAACCCTAACCCTAACCCTAACCCTAACCCTAACCCTAAACCTAACCCTTAGACCAACCCTAACCCTAACCCTAACTTTAACCCTAACACCAACCCTAACCCTAACCCTAACCCTAAACCCTAACCCTAACTTTAACCCTAACCCTAACCCTAACAAGGGCAAGGTGTACTGGTCAGAAACGGGCAAGTTCTAGGCCTCAGACTAGAGGGAGCCATGGGCGTTGGTCTAGGGCCCGAGCTAAAGCTACTTGGAGCGGTAGGCGTAGCGCTGGGATAGGCATAGGGCAAGGGGTGGGTGTCGAGGTAAACCTCAAAGTAGGCCTAGGGCCAGGAGTGGGAGCTGTGGCTAGGGGTAGGGATGGGGGTGTGCCTATGGGTAGGGGGAGCTGTAGGGCCAGGGGTAGGTGTAGGACCAGAGGTAGTGCTAGGCGTAGGCCTAGGGCGAGGGGTAGTGCTCGGGGTAACATAACCCTAAACCTAACCCTAACACTAACCCTAACCCTAACCCTAACACTAACCCTAACCCTGACCCCTAACCCTAATCCTAACCCTAACCCTAACCCTAACCCTAATTCCAACCCTAACCCTAACCCTAACCCTAACCCTAACACCAACCCTAACCCTAACCCTAACCCTAAACCCTAACCCTAACATTAACCCTACCTAACCCTAACAAGGGCAAGGTGTACTGCTCAGCGACGGGCAAGTTCTAGGCCTCGGACTAGAGGGAGCCATGGGCGTTGGTCTAGGGCCCGAGCTAAGGCAGGTGGGAGCGTTAGGCTTAGCGCTGGGGTAGGCATAGGGCAAGGGGTGGCTGTCGAGGTAAACCTCGGAGTAGGCCAAGGGCCAGAAGTGGGAGCTGTGGCTAGGGGTAGGGATGGGAGTGGGCCTATGGGTAGGGGGAGCTGTAGGGCCAGGGGTAGTGGTAGGACCAGAGGTAGTGCTAGGCGTAGGCCTAGGGCGAGGGGTCGTGCTCGGGGTAGGGTTAGGTGAAGGGCTAGTGGTTGGCAGAGGCCAACGAGCAGTGTTAGAATTAGGGCTCATGTTAGGCCTAGGACGAGTGGTAGTGGTAGGTGTTAGCCAAGGGCAAAGGGTAGGTGTCACGGGAGGGCTCCGTGTAGTCCTAGGACTCGGAACACGTGTAGGGATGGATTAACGTGTGGCTAAGGGTGGGTCCAGGGTGATTTCGTAGGACACCGGTAAGTGTTCTGGCTAACGGTAGGGCAACGTGTACTGGTCGGCGACGGGCAAGTGCTAGGCCTCGGACTAGAGTGAGCACTGGGCGTTGGTCTAGGGCCCGAGGTAGGGCTAGTTGGAGCGGTAGGCGTAGCACTGGGGTAGGCAAAGGGCAAGGGGTAGGTGTCGGGGTATACCTCGGAGTAGGCCTAGGACCAGGAGTGGGAGCTGTGGCTAGGGGTAGGGATGGGGGTGGGCCTATGGGTAGGGAGAGCAGTAGGGCCAGGGGTAGTGGTAGGACCAGAGGTAGTGCTAGGCGTAGGCCTAGGCCTAGGGGTAGTGCTCGGGGTAACCTAACCCTAACTCTAACCCTAACCCTAACCTTAACCCTAACCCTAACACCTAACCCTAACGCTAACCCTAACCCTAACCCTAACCCTAACCGTAACCCTAACCCTAACCCTAACAAGGGCAAGGTGTACTGGTCAGCGACGGGCAAGTTCTAGGCCTCGGACTAGAGGGAGCACTGGGCGTTGGTCTAGGGCCCAAGCTAGGGCTAGTGGGAGCGGTAGGAGTAGCACTGGGGTAGGCATAGGGCAAGGGGTCTGTGTCGGGGTAAACCTCGGAGTAGGCCTAGGACCAGGAGTGGGATTTGTGGCTAGGGGTAGGGATGGGGGTGGGCCTATGGGTAGGGGGAGCTGTAGTGCCAGGGGTAGGGGTAGGACCAAGGTATTGCTAGGCGTAGGCCTAGGGCCAGGGGTAGTGCTCGGGGTAACCTAACCCTAACCCTAACCCTAACCCTAACCCTAACCTAACCCTAACCCTAACCTAACTCTAACCCTAAACCCTAACCCTAACCCTAAACCTTACCCTAACCCTAACCCTAACCCAAACCCTACCCTAACCCTAACCCTAACGCTAACCCTAACCCTAACCCTAACCCTAACCCTAACACTAACCCTAACTCTAACCCCTAACCCTAACCCTAAACCTAACCCTAAACCTAACACCAATCCTAACCCTAACCCTAACCCTAACACCAACCCTAACCCTAACCCTAACCCTAACCCTAACTTTAAACCTAACAAGGGCAAGGTGTACTGGTCAGCGACGGGCAAGTTCTAGGCCTCGGACTAGAGGGAGCCATGGGCGTTGGTCTAGGGCTCGAGCTAGGGCTAGTGGAAGCGGTAGGGGTAACGCTGGGGTAGGCATAGGGCAAGGGGTGGGTGTCGAGGTGAACCTCGGAGTACGCCTAGGGCCAGGAGTTCGAGCTGTGGCTAGGGGTACAGATTGGGGTGGGCCTATGGTTAGGGGGAGCTGTAGGGCCAGAGGTAGGGGTAGCACCACAGGTAGTGCTAGGCGTAGGCCTAGGGCGAGGGGTAGTGCTCGGGGTAGGGTTAGGTGAAGGGCTAGTGGTTGGCAGAGGCCCACGAGCAGTGTTAGGGTTAGGGCTCATGTTAGGCCTAGGACTAGTGGTAGTGGTAGGGGTTGGCCGAGGGCTAGGTGTAGGTGTCACGGGAGGGCTCCGGGTACTCCTAGGACTTGGAACGGGTGTAGGACTGGATTAGGTTTTGGTAAGAGTGAGTCCAGGGTTATTTCGTATGACACGGCTTAGTGCTCTGGCTAACGGTAGGTCAAGGTGTACTGGTCGGCGACGGGCAAGTGCTAGGCCTCGGACTAGATGAGCACTGGGCGTTGGTCTAGGGCCCGAGCTAGGGCTAGTGGAAGCGATAGGCGTAGCGCTGGGTTAGGCATAGGGCAAAAGGTGGGTGTCGGGGTAACCTCGAGTAGGTCTAGGGCCAGGAGTGGGAGCTGTGGCTAGGGGTAGGGATGGGGGTGGGCCTATGGGTAGGGGAGCTGTAGTGCCAGGGGTAGGGGTAGAACCAGAGGTAGTGCTAGGCGTAGGCCTAGGGCGAGGGGTAGTGCTTGGGGTAACCTAACCCTAACCCTAACCCTAACCCTAACCCTAACCCTAACCCTAACCTAACCCTAACCCTAACTCTAACCCTTAACCCTAACCCTAAACCTAACCCTAACCCTAACCCTAACCCTAAACCTAACACCAACCCTAACCCTAACCCTAACCCTAACCCTGACACCAACCCTAACCCTAACCCTAACCCTAACCCAAAACCTAACACTAACCCTAAACTAACTCTAACCGTAAACCCTAACCCTAACCCTAACCCTAACCCTAACCCTAACACTAACCTTAACCCTAACCCTAACCCTAACACTAACCCTAACACTAACCCCTAAACCTAACCCTAAACCTAACCCTAAACCTAACCCTAACCCTAACCCTAACCCTAACCCTACCCTACCCGAACCCTAACCCTAACCCTAACCCAACCCTAACCCAAACACTAACCCTAACCCTATCACCAACCCTAACGCTAACTCTAACCCTAAACCCAAACCTTAACCCTAACCCGAACCCTAACCCTAACCCAAAACCTAACCCTAACCCTAAACCTAACCGTAACACTAACTCTAACCCTAACCCTAACCCTAACCCTAAACCTAACCCTAAACCTAACACCAACCCTAACTCTAACCCTAACCCTAAACCTAACACCAACCCTAACCCTAACCCTAACCCTAACCCTAACCTTAACAAGGGCAACGTGTACTGGTCAGCGACGGGCAAGTTCTAGGCCTCGGACTAGAGGGAGCCATGGGCGTTGGTCTAGGGCCCGAGCTAGGGCTAGTGGAAGCGGTAGGCGTAGAACTGGGGTAGGCATAGGGCAAGGGGTGAGTGTCGAGGTGAACCTCGGAGTAGGCCTAGGGCCAGGAGTGGGAACTGTGACTAGGGGTAGGGATGGGGGTGGGCCTATGGGTAGGGGGAGCTGTAGGGCCAGGTTTAGTAATAGGACCAGAGGTAGTGCTAGGCGTAGGCCTAGGGCGAGGGGTCATGCTCGGGGTAGGGTTAGGTGAAGGGCTAGGGGTTGGCAGAGGTCCAAGGGCAGTGTTAGGGTTAGGGGTAATGTTAGGCCTAGGACTAGTGGTTGTGGTAGTGGTTGGCCGAGGGCTCGGGGTAGGTGTCACGGGAGGCCTCGGGTAGTCCTATGACTCGGAATGGGTGTAGGGCTGGATTAGGGTTTGGTAAGTGTGGGTCCAGGGTGATTTCGTAGGACACGGGTTAGTGCTCTGGCTAAAGTTAGGGCAAGGTGTACTGGTCGGCGTCGGGCAAATTTAGGGTCGGTCTCGAACTAGAGGGAGCACTGGGCGTTGGTCTAGGGCCCGAGATACGGCTAGTGGGAGCGGTAGGCGTAGCAATGGGGTAGGCATAGGGCAAGGGGTGGGTGTCGGGGTAAACTTCGGTGTAGGCTTTTTGCCAGGAGTTGGAGTTGTGGCTAGGGGTAGGGATGGGGGTGGGCCTAGGGTAGGGTGAGCTGTAGTCCAAGGGGTAGGGGTAGACCAGAGGTAGTGCTAGGCGTAGGCCTAGGGCGAGGGGTAGTGCTCGGGGAAACCTAACCCTAACCCTAACCCTAACCCTAACCCTAACCCTAAACCTAACCTAACACTAACCCGAACCCTAACCCCTAACCCTAACCCTAACCCTAACCCTAACCCTAACACCAAACCTAACCCTAACCCTAACCCTAACCCTAATCCTAAACCTAACACCAACCCTAACCCTAACCCTAACCCTAAACCTAACACCAACCCTAACCCTAACCCTAACCCTAACCCTAACACCAACCCTAACCCTAACCCTAACCCTAACCCTAACCCTAATCCTAAACCTAACACCAACCCTAACCCTAACCCTAACCCTAACCCTAACACCAACCCTAAACCTAACCCTAACCCTAACCCAAAACCTAACCCTAACCCTAACATAACTCTAACCGTAAACCCTAACCCTAACCCTAACCCTAACCCTAACCCTAACTCTAACACTAACCTTAACCCTAACCCTAACCCTAACACTAACCCTAACTCTAACCCCTAACCCTAACCCTAAACCTAACCCTAAACATAACACCAACCCTAACCCTAACCCTAACCCTAACCCTAACCCCTAACCCTAACCCTAAACCTAACAAGGACAAGGTGTACTGGTCAGCGACGGGCAAGTTCTAGGCCTCGGAATAGAGGGAGCCATGGGCGTTGGTCTAGGGCCCGAGCTAGGGCTAGTGGAAGCGGTAGGCGTAGCGCTGGGGTAGGCATAGGGCAAGGGGTGGGTGTCGAGGTGAACCTCGGAGTAGTCCTAGGGCCAGGAGTGGGAGCTGTGACTAGGGGTAGTGATGGGGGTGGGCCTATGGTAGGGGGAGCTGTCGGTCTAGGGGTAGTGGTAGGACCAGAGGTAGTGCTAGGCGTAGGCCTAGGGCGAGGGGTCGTGCTCGGGGTAGGGTTAGGTGAAGGGCTAGTGGTTGTCAGAGGCCCACGAGCGGTGTTAGGATTAGGGCTCATGTTAGGCCTAAGACTAGTGGTAGTGGTAGGGTTTGGCCAGGGCTAGGTGTAGGTGTCACGGGAGGGCTCCGGGTAGTCCTAGGACTCGGAACGGGTGTAGGGGTGGATTAGGGTTTGGTAAGTGTGAATCCAGGGTGATTTTGTAGGACACGGGTTAGTGCTCTGGCTAAAGTTAGGGCAAGGTGTACTGGTCGGCGTCGGGCACGTGGTAGGCCTCGGACTAGAGGGAGCACTGGGCGTTGGCCTAGGGCCCGAGCTAGGGCTAGTGGGAGCGGTAGGAGTAGCACTGGGGTAGACATAGGGCAAGGGGTCTGTGTCGGGGTAAACCTCGGAGTAGGCCTAGGACCAGGAGTGGGATTTGTGGCTAGGGGTACAGATTGGGGTGGGCCTATGGGTAGGGGGAGCTGTAGTGCCAGGGGTAGGGGTAGGACCAAGGTAGTGCTAGGCGTAGGCCTAGGGCCAGGGGTAGTGCTCGGGGTAACCTAACCCTAACCCTAACCCTAACCCTAACCCTAACCTAACCCTAACCCTAACCTAACTCTAACCCTAAACCCTAACCCTAACCCTAAACCTTACCCTAACCCTAACCCTAACCCAAAACCTAACCCTAACCCTAACCCTAACGCTAACCCTAACCCTAACCCTAACCCTAACCCTAACCCTAACACTAACCCTAACTCTAACCCCTAACCCTAACCCTAAACCTAACCCTAAACCTAACACCAATCCTAACCCTAACCCTAACCCTAACACCAACCCTAACCCTAACCCTAACCCTAACCCTAACCCTAACCCTAAACCTAACAAGGGCAAGGTGTACGGGTCAGCGACGGGCAAGTTCTAGGCCTCGGACTAGAGGGAGCCATGGGCGTTGGTCTAGGGCCCGAGCTAGGGCTAGTGGAAGCGGTAGGCGTAACGCTGGGGTAGGCATAGGGCAAGGGGTGGGTGTCGAGGTGAACCTCGGAGTAGGCCTAGGGCCAGGAGTTCGAGCTGTGGCTAGGGGTACAGATTGGGGTGGGCCTATGGGTAGGGGGAGCTGTAGGGCCAGAGGTAGGGGTAGCACCACAGGTAGTGCTAGGCGTAGGCCTAGGGCGAGGGGTAGTGCTCGGGGTAGGGTTAGGTGAACGGCTAGTGGTTGGCAGAGGCCCACGAGCAGTGTTAGGGTTAGGGCTCATGTTAGGCCTAGGACTAGTGGTAGTGGTAGGGGTTGGCCGAGGGCTAGGTGTAGGTGTCACGGGAGGGCTCCGGGTAGTCCTAGGACTTGGAACGGGTGAAGGACTGGATTAGGGTTTGGTAAGAGTGAGTCCAGGGTGATTTCGTATGACACGGCTTAGTGCTCTGGCTAACGGTAGGTCAAGGTGTACTGGTCGGCGACGGGCAAGTGCTAGGCCTCGGACTAGATGAGCACTGGGCGTTGGTCTAGGGCCCGAGCTAGGGCTAGTGGAAGCGATAGGCGTAGCGCTGGGGTAGGCATAGGGCAAAAGGTGGGGGTCGGGGTAACCTCGTAGTAGGTCTAGGGCCAGGAGTGGGAGCTGTGGCTAAGGGTAGGGATGGGGGTGGGCCTATGGGTAGGGGAGCTATAGTGCCAGGGGTAGGGGTAGAACCAGAGGTAGTGCTAGGCGTAGGCCTAGGGCGAGGGGTAGTGCTTGGGGTAACCTAACCCTAACCCTAACCCTAACCCTAACCCTAACCCTAACGTAACCCTAACCCTAACTCTAACCCTTAACCCTAACCCTAAACCTAACCCTAACCCTAACCCTAACCCTAAACCTAACACCAACCCTAACCCTAACCCTAACCCTAACCCTGACACCAACCCTAACCCTAACCCTAACCCTAACCCAAAACCTAACACTAACCCTAACCTAACTCTAACCGTAAACCCGAACCCTAACCCTAACCCTAACCCTAACACTAACCTTAACCCTAACCCTAACCCTAACACTAACCCTAACACTAACCCCTAAACCTAACCCTAAACCTAACCCTAAACCTAACACCAACCCTAACCCTAACCCTAACCCTAACCCAAAACCTAACTCTAACCCTAACCTAACTCTAACCGTAAACCCTAACCCTAACCCTAACCCTAACCCTAACCCTAACCCTAACACTAACCTTAACCCTAACCCTAACCCTAACACTAACCCTAACACTAACCCCTAAACCTAACCCTAAACCTAACCCTAAACCTAACACCAACCCTAACCCTAACCCTAACCCTAACCCTACCCTAACTGAACCCTAACCTTAACCCTAACCCAACACTAACCCAAACACTAACCCTAACCCTATCACCAACCCTAACGCTAACTCTAACCCTAAACCCAAAACTTAACCTTAACCCTAACCCTAACCCTAACCCAAAACCTAACCCTAACCCTAAACCTAACCCTAACCCTAAACCTAACCCTAACACTAACTCTAACCCTAACCCCTAACCCTAACCCTAAACCTAACCCTAAACCTAACACCAACCCTAACCCTAACCCTAACCCTAAACCTAACACCAACCCTAACCCTAACCCTAACCCTAACCCTAACCTTAACAAGGGCAACGTGTACTGGTCAGCGACGGGCAAGTTCTAGGCCTCGGACTAGAGGGAGCCATGGGCGTTGGTCTAGGGCCCGAGCTAGGGCTAGTGGAAGCGGTAGGCGTAGCGCTGGGGTAGGCATAGGGCAAGGGGTGGGTGTCGAGGTGAACCTCGGAGTAGTCCTAGGGCCAGGAGTGGGAACTGTGACTAGGGGTAGGGATGGGGGTGGGCCTATGGGTAGGGGGAGCTGTAGGGCCAGGTTTAGTAATAGGTCCAGAGGTAGTGCTAGGCGTAGGCCTAGGGCGAGGGGTCATGCTCGGGGTAGGGTTAGGTGAAGGGCTAGTGGTTGGAAAAGGCCAACGAGCGGTGTTAGGGTTAGGGCTCATGTTAGGCCTAGGACTAGTGGTAGTGGTAGGGGTTGGCCGAGGGCTAGGTGTAGGTGTCACGGTAGTGCTCCGAGTAGTCCTAGGACTCTGAACGGGTGTAGGGCTGGATTAGGGTTTGGTAAGTGTGGGTCCAGGGTGATTTCGTAGGACACGGGTTAGTGCTCTGGCTAAAGTTAGGGCAAGGTGTACTGGTCGGCGTCGGGCAAATTGTAGGTCGGTCTCGGACTAGAGGGAGCACTGGGCGTTGGTCTAGGGCCCGAGATAGGGCTAGTGGGAGCGGTAGGCGTAGCAATGGGGTAGGCATAGGGCAAGGGGTGGGTGTCGGGGTAAACTTCGGTGTAGGCTTTTTGCCAGGAGTTGGAGTTGTGGCTAGGGGTAGGGATGGGGGTGGGCCTAGGGTAGGGTGAGCTGTAGTCCAAGGGGTAGGGGTAGACCAGAGGTAGTGCTAGGCGTAGGCCTAGGGCGAGGGGTAGTGCTCGGGGAAACCTAACCCTAACCTTAACCCTAACCCTAACAATAACCCTAACCCTAAACCTAAGCTAACACTAACCCGAACCCTAACACCTAACCCTAACCCTAACCCTAACCCTAACACTAACCCTAAACCTAACACCAACCCTAACCCTAACCCTAACCCTAACCCTAACCCAAACACCAACCCTAAACCTAACCCTAACCCTAACCCAAAACCTAACCCTAACCCTAACATAACTCTAACCGTAAACCCTAACCCTAACCCTAACCCTAACCCTAACCCTAACTCTAACACTAACCTTAACCCTAACCCTAACCCTAACCCTAACACTAACCCTAACTCTAACCCCTAACCCTAACCCTAAACCTAACCCTAAACATAACACCAACCCTAACCCTAACCCTAACCCTAACCCCTAACCCTAACCCTAAACCTAACAAGGGCAAGGTGTACTGGTCAGCGACGGGCAAGTTCTAGGCCTCGGACTAGAGGGAGCCATGGGCGTTGGTCTAGGGCCCGAGCTAGGGCTAGTGGAAGCGGTAGGCGTAGTGCTGGGGTAGGCATAGGGCAAGGGGTGGGTGTCGAGGTGAACCTCGGAGTAGTCCTAGGGCCAGGAGTGGGAGCTTGTACTAGGGGTAGTGATGGGGGTGGGCCTATGGTAGGGGGAGCTGTCGGTCCAGGGGTAGTGGTAGGACCAGAGGTAGTGCTAGGCGTAGGCCTAGGGCGAGGGGTCGTGCTCGGGGTAGGGTTAGGTGAAGGGCTATTGGTTGGCAGAGGCCAATGAGCGGTGTTAGGGTTAGGGCTCATGTTAGGCCTAGGACGAGTGGTAGTGGTAGGGGTTAGCCGAGGGCTAAGGTTAGGTGTCACGGGAGGGCTCCGGGTAGTCCTAGGACTCGGAACAGGTGTAGGGCTGGATTAGGGTGTGGCTAAGGGTGGGTCCAGGGTGATTTCGTAGGACACGGCTTAGTGCTCTGACTAAGGTAGGTCAAGGTGTACTGGTCGGCGACGGGTAAGTGCTAGGCCTCGGACTAGATGAGCACTGGGCGTTGGTCTAGGGCCTGAGCTAGGGCTAGTGGAAGCGATAGGCGTAGCGCTGGGGTAGGCATAGGGCAAGGGGTGGGTGTTGGGGTAAACCTCGGAGTAGGCCTAGGGCCAGGAGTTGGAGCTGTGGCTAGGGATAGGGATTTGGCTGTGCCTATGGGTAGGGGGAGCTGTAGGGCCACGGGTAGGGGTAGGACCAGAGGTAGTGCTAGGCGTAGGCCTAGGGCGAGGTGTAGTGCTCGGGGTAGGGTTAGGTGAAGGGCTAGTGGTTTGCAGAGGCCCACGGGCAGTGTTAGTGTTAGGGCACATGTTAGGCCTAGGACTAGTGGTAGTGGTAAGGGATGGCCGAGGGCTAGGGGTAGGTGTCATGGGAGGGCTCCAGGTAGTCCTAGGACTCGGAACGGGTGTAGGGCTGGATTAGGGTGTGGCTAAGGGTGGGTCCAGGGTAATTTCGTAGGACACGGCTTAGTGCTATGTCTAACGATAGGTCAAGGTGTACTGGTCGGCGACAGGCAAGTGCTTGGCCTCGGACTAGATGAGCTCTGGGCGTTGGTCTAGGGCCCGAGCTAGGGCTAGTGGAAGCGATAGGCGTAGTGCTGGGGTAGGCATAGGGCAAGGGTGGGTGTCGGGGTAAACCTCAAAGTAGGCCTAGGGCCAGGAGTGGGAGCTGTGGCTAGGGGTAGGGATGGGGGTGGGCCTATGGTTAGGGAGAGCTGTAGGGCCAGCGGTAGGGGTAGGACCAGAGGTAGTGCTAGGCGTAGGCCTAGGGCGAGGGGTATTGCTCGGGGTAGGGTTAGGTGAAGGGCTAGTGGTTGGCAGAGGCCCACAGGCAGTGTTAGGGTTAGGGCTCATGTTAGGCCTAGGACTAGTGGTAGTGGTAGGGGTTGGTCGAGGGCTATGGGTAGGTGTCACGGGAGGGCTCCTGTTAGTCCTAGGACTCGGAACGGGTGTAGGGCTGGATTAGGGTTTGGTAAGGGTGGGTCCAGGGTGATTTCCTAGGACACGGGTTAGTGCTCTGGCTAACGGTAGGGCAAGTTGTACTGGTCGGCGTCGGGCACGTGGTAGGCCTCGGACTAGAGGGAGCACTGGGCGTTGGTCTAGGGCCCGAGCTAGGGCTAGTGGGAGTGGTAGGCGTAGCACTGGGGTAGGCATAGGGCAAGGGGTCTGTGTCGGGGTAAACCTCGGAGTAGGCCTAGGACCAGGAGTGGGATTTGTGGCTAGGGGTACGGATGGTGGTGGTCCTATGGGTAGGGGGAGCTGTAGTGCCAGGGGTAGGTTTAGGACCAAGGTAGTGCTAGGCGTAGGCCTAGGGCCAGGGGTAGTGCTCGGGGTAACCTAACCCTAACCCTAACCCTAACTCTAACCCTAACCATAAACCCTAACCCTAACCCTAACCATAACCCTAACCCTAACACTAACCTTAACCCTAACCCTAACCCTAACACTATTCCTAACTCTAACCCCTAACCCTAACCCTAAACCTAACCCTAAACCTAACACCAACCCTAACCCTAACCCTAACCCTAACCCTAAACCTAACACCAACCCTAACCCTAACCATAACCCTAACCCTAACACCAACCCTAACCCTAACCCTAACCCTAAACCCTAACGCTAACCCTAACCCTAACCCTAACCCAAAACCTAACGCTAACCCTAACCCTAAACCTAACCCTAACACTAACCGTAACCCTAACCCCTAACCCTAACCCTAACCCTAACCCTAAACCTAACAAGGGCAAGGTGTACTGGTCAGCGACGGGCAAGTTCTAGGCCTCGGACTAGAGGGAGCCATGGGCGTTGGTCTAGGGCCCGAGCTAGGGCTAGTGGAAGCGGTAGGCGTAGCGCTGGTGTAGGCATAGGGCAAGGGGTGGGTGTCGAGGTGAACCTCGGCGTAGTCCTAGGGCCAGGAGTGGGAGCTGTGACTAGGGGTAGTGATGGGGGTGGGCCTATGGTAGGGGGAGCTGTCGGTCCGGGGGTAGTGGTAGGATCAGAGGTAGTGCTAGGCGTAGGCCTAGGGCGAGGGGTCGTGCTCGGGGTAGGGTTAGGTGAAGGGCTAGTGGTTGGCAGAGGCCAACGAGCGGTGTTAGGGTTAGGGCTCATGTTAGGCCTAGGACGAGTGGTAGTGGTAGGGGTTAGCCGAGGGCTAAGGTTAGGTGTCACGGGAGGGCTCCGGGTAGTCCTAGGACTCGGAACAGGTGTAGGGCTGGATTAGGGTGTGGCTAAGGGTGGGTCCAGGGTGATTTCATAGGACACGGCTTAGTGCTCTGGCTAAGGTAGGTCAAGGTGTACTGGTCGGCGACGGGTAAGTGCTAGGCCTCGGACTAGATGAGCACTGGGCGTTGGTCTAGGGCCCGAGCTAGGGCTAGTGGAAGCGATAGGCGTAGCGCTGGGGTAGGCATAGGGCAAGGGGTGGGTGTTGGGGTAAACCTCGGAGTAGGCCTAGGGCCAGGAGTTGGAGCTGTGGCTAGGGATAGGGATTTGGCTGTGCCTATGGGTAGGGGGAGCTGTAGGGCCAGCGGTAGGGGTAGGACCAGAGGTAGTGCTAGGCGTAGGCCTAGGGCGAGGGGTATTGCTCGGGGTAGGGTTAGGTGAAGGGCTAGTGGTTGGCAGAGGCCCACGGGCAGTGTTAGGGTTAGGGCTCATGTTAGGCCTAGGACTAGTGGTAGTGGTAGGGGTTGGTCGAGGGCTATGGGTAGGTGTCACGGGAGGGCTCCTGTTAGTCCTAGGACTCGGAACGGGTGTAGGGCTGGATTAGGGTTTGGTAAGGGTGGGTCCAGGGTGATTTCCTAGGACACGGGTTAGTGCTCTGGCTAACGGTAGGGCAAGTTGTACTGGTCGGCGTCGGGCACGTGGTAGGCCTCGGACTAGAGGGAGCACTGGCCGTTGGTCTAGGGCCCGAGCTAGGGCTAGTGGGAGTGGTAGGCGTAGCACTGGGGTAGGCATAGGGCAAGGGGTCTGTGTCGGGGTAAACCTCGGAGTAGGCCTAGGACCAGGAGTGGGATTTGTGGCTAGGGGTAGGGATGGTGGTGGTCCTATGGGTAGGGGGAGCTGTAGTGCCAGGGGTAGGTTTAGGACCAAGGTAGTGCTAGGCGTAGGCCTAGGGCCAGGGGTAGTGCTCGGGGTAACCTAACCCTAACCCTAACCCTAACTTTAACCCTAAACTAACCCTAATCCTAACCCAAAACTTAACCCTAAACCTAACCCTAACGCTAAACCTAACCCTAACCCTAACCCTAACCCTAACCCTAACCCTAACACTAATCCTAACTCTAACCCCTACCCCTAACCCTAAACCTAACCCTAAACCTAACACCAATCCTAACCCTAACCCTAACCCTAACACCAACCCTAACCCTAACCCTAACTCTAACCCTAACCCTAAACCTAACAAGGGCAAGGTGTACTGGTCAGAGACGGGCAAGTTCTAGGCCTCGGACTAGAGGGAGTCATGGGCGTTGGCCTAGAACCCGAGCTAGGGCTACTGGAAGCGGTAGGCGTAACGATGGGGTAGGCATAGGGCAAGGGGTGGGTATCGAGCAGAACCTCGGAGTAGTCCTAGGGCCAGGAGTGGGAGCTGTGACTAGGGGTAGTGATGGGGGTGGGCCTATGGGTAGGGGGAGCTGTAGGGCCAGGGGTAGTGGTAGGACCAGAGGTAGTGCTAGGCGTAGGCCTAGGGCCAGAAGTAGTGCTCGGGGAAACCTAACCCTAACCCTAATTCTAACTTTAACCCTAACCTAACCCTAACCCTAACCCAAAACCTAACCCTAACCCTAACCCTAACGCTAACCCTAACCCTAACCCTAACCCTAACCCTAACCCTAACCCTAACCCCTAATCCTAACCCTAACCCTAACCCTAACCCTAAACCTAACACCAACCCTAACCCTAAACCTAACCCTAACCCTAACCCTAACACCAACCCTAACCCTAACCCTAACCCTAAACCCTAATCCTAACCCTAACCCTAAACCTAACCCTAACCCAAAACCTAACCCTAACACTAACCCTAACCCTAAACCTAACCCTAACACTAACCCTAACCCTAAACCTAACCCCAACCCTAACCCTAACCCTAACCCTAAACCTAACACCAACCCTAACCCTAACCCTAACCCTAACCGTAACCCTAACACTAATCCTAACCCTAACACTAACACTAACCCTTACCCCTAACCCTAACCCTAAACCTAACCCTAAACCTAACACCAAACCCTAACCTTAACCCTAACCCTAACACCAACCCTAACCCTAACCCTAACCCTAACCCTAAACCTAACAAGGGCAAGGTGTACTGGTCAGCGACGGGCAAGTTCTAGGCCTCGGACTAGAGGGAGTCATGGGCGTTGGTGTAGGGCCCGAGCTAGGGCTAGTGGAAGCGGTAGGCGTAGCGCTGGTGTAGGCATAGGGCAAGGGGTGGGTGTCGAGGTGAACCTCGGAGTAGTCCTAGGGCCAGGAGTGGGAGCTGTGACTAGGGGTAGTGTTGGGGGTGGGCCTATAACTAGGGGGAGCTGTAGGGCCAGGGGTAGTGGTAGGACCAGAGGTAGTGCTAGGCGTAGGCCTAGGGCGAGGGGTCGTGCTCGGGGTAGGGTTAGGTGAAGGGCTATTGGTTGGCAGAGGCCAACGAGCAGTGTTAGGGTTAGGGCTCATGTTAGGCCTAGGACGAGTAGTAGTGATAGGGGTTAGCCGAGGGCTAAGGTTAGGTGTCACGGGAGGGCTCCGTGTAGTCCTAGGACTCGGAACAGGTGTAGGGCTGGATTAGGGTGTGGCTAAGGGTGGGTCCAGGGTGATTTCATAGGACACGGCTTAGTGCTCTGGCTAAGGTAGGTCAAGGTGTACTGGTCGGTGACGGGCAAGTGCTAGGCCTCGAACTAGATGAGCACTGGGCGTTGGTCTAGGGCTCGAGCTAGGGCTAGTGGAAGCGATAGGCGTAGCGCTGGGGTAGGCATAGGGTAGGGGTAAGTGTTGGGGTAAACCTCGGAGTAGGCCTGGGGCCAGGAGTTGGAGCTGTGGCTAGGGTTAGGGATTTGGCTTTCCTATGGGTAGGGGGAGCTGTAGGGCCAGGGGTAGGGGTAGGACCAGAGGTAGTGCTAGGCGTAGGCCTAGGGCGAGGTGTAGTGCTCGGGGTAGGGTTAGGTGAAGGGCTAGTGGTTGGCAGAGGCCCACGGGCAGTGTTAGTGTTAGGGCACATGTTAGACCTAGGTCTAGTGGTAGTGGTAGGGGATGGCCGAGGGCTAGGGGTAGTTGTCATGGGAGGGCTCCGGGTAGTCCTAGGACTCGGAACGGGTGTAGCGCTGGATTAGGGTGTGGCTAAGGGTGGG
>NW_027669385.1:30000-32153 GCF_964194185.1 Rhinolophus hipposideros | reverse complement strand
AACACTAACCCTAATCCTAATCCCTAATCCTAACCCTAACCCTAACCCTAACACCAACCCTAACACTAACCCTAACACTAACCCTAACCTAACCCCTAACCCAAACCCTAACCCTAACCATAAACCTAACACCAACCCCAACCCTAACCCTAACCCTAACCCTAACACCAACCCTAACCCTAACCCTAACCCTAACCCCTAACCCTAAGCCTAACCCTAACCCTAACCTAATTCTAACCCTAACACCAACCCTAACCCTAACCCTAACCCTAATTCTAACCTTAACTCTAACCCTAACACTAACCCTAACCCTAACACCAACCCTAAGCCTAACCCTAACCCTAACCCTAAACCTAACACCAACCCTAACCCTAACTCTAACCCTAACCCTAATCCTAACCCTAACACCAACCCTAACCCTAAACCTAAACCCTAACCCTAACCATAACCCTAATCCTCACCCTAACCCTAACCCTAACAAGGGCATGGTGTACTGGTCAGCGACGGGCTAGTTCTAGGCCTCGGACTAGAGGGAGCCATGGGCGTTGGTCTAGGCCTGAGCTAGGGCTAGTGGGAGCGGTAGTCGAAGCGCTGAAGTAGGCATAGGGCAAGAAGTGGGTGTCAGGTAAACCTCGGTGTAGGCCTAGGGCCAGGAGTGGGAGCTGTGGCTAGGGGTAGGGATGGTGTGGGCCTATGGGTAGAGGGAGCTGTAAGGCCAGGGGTAGAGGTAGGACTAGAGGTAGTGTTAGGCGTAGGCCTAGGGCGAGGGGTAGTGCTCGGGGTAGGGTTAGGTGAAGGGCTAGTGGTTGGCAGAGGCCCACGGGCAGTGTTATGGTTAGGGCTCATGTTAGGCCTAGGACTAGGGGTAGTGGTAGGGGATGGCCGAGGCCTAGGGGTAGGTGTCACAGGAGGGCTCCGGGTAGTCCTTGGACTCGGAACGGGTGTAGGGCTAAATTAGGGTGTTGTAAGTGTGGGTCCAGGATGATTTCGTAGAACACGGGTTAGTGCTCTGGCTAACGGTAGGGCAAGTTGTACTGGTCAGCGTCGGGCACGTGGTAGGCCTTGGCCTAGAGGAAGCACTGGGCGTTGGTATAGGGCCCAAGCTAGCATTTGTGGGAGCAGTAGGCGTAGCACTGGGGTAGGCATAGGGCAAGGAATGGGTGTCGGGGTAAACCTCGAAGTAGGCTTTGGGCCAGAAGTAAGAGTTGTGCCTAGGGGTAAGGATGGGGGTGGGCCTATGGTTAGGGGGAGCTGTAGGGCCAGGGGTAGGAGTAGGACCAGAGGTAATGCTAGGCGTAGGCCTAGGGTGAGGGGTAGTGCTCGGGGTAACCTAACCCTAACCCTAACCCTAACCCTAACACCAACCCTAACCCTAACCCTAACCCTAACACTAATCCTAACACTAAACCTAACCCTAACCCTAAACCTAACCCTAACCCTAACCCTAAACCTAACACCAACCCTAACCCTAACCCTAAACCTAACCCTAATTCTAACCCTAACTCTAAGCCTAACCCTAACCCTAACACCAACCCTAACCCTAACCCTAACACTAACCCTAACCTAACCCCTAACCCTAACCCTAACCCTAACCCTAACCCTAACACCAACCCTAACCCTAACCCTAACCCTAACCCCTAACCCTAAACCTAATCCTAACCCTAACCCTAACCCTAACCTAACCCTAACCCTAACACCAACCCTAACCCTAACCCTAACCCTAACCCTAACCCTAACCCTAACCCTAAACCTAACCCTAACCCTAACACCAATTCTAACCCTAACCCTAACACTAACCCTAACCTAACCCCTAACCCTAACCCTAACCCTAACCCTAACACCAACCCTAACCCTAACACCAACCCTAACCCTAACCCTAAACCTAACCCTAATTCTAACCCTAACACTAACCCTAACCCTAACCCTAACCTTAACACCAACCCTAACCGTAACCCTGATTCTAACCCTAACCCTAACACTAACCCTAACCCTAATCCCTAACCTTAACCCTAACCCTAACCCTAACACCAACCCTAACACTAACCCTAACACTAACCCTAACCTAACCCCTAACCCTAACCCTAACCCTAACCATAAACCTAACACCAACCCCAACCCTAACCCTAACCCTAACCCTAACACCAACCCTAACC
>NW_027669385.1:12500-15000 GCF_964194185.1 Rhinolophus hipposideros | reverse complement strand
CTAAACCTAACACCAACCCTAACCCTAACCCTAAACCTAACCCTAATTCTAACCCTAACCCTAAGCCTAACCCTAACCCTAACCCAACCCTAACCCTAACCCTAACACTAACCCTAACCTAACCCCTAACCCTAACCCTATCCCTAACCCTAACACCAACCCTAACCCTAAGCCTAACCCTAACCCCTAACCCTAAACCTAATCCTAACCCTAACCCTAACCCTAACCTAACCCTAACCCTAACACCAACCCTAACCCTAACCCTAACCCTAACCCTAACCCTAACCCTAACCCTAAACCTAACCCTAACCCTAACACCAATTCTAACCCTAACCCTAACACTAACCCTAACCTAACCCCTAACCCTAACCCTAACCGTAACCCTAACCCTAACACCAACCCTAACCCTAACCCTAACCCTAATCCTAACCCTGACCCTAACCCTAAACCTAACACTAACCCTAAACCTAATCCCTAACCCTAACCCTAACCCTAACCCTAACACCAACCCTAACACTAACCCTAACACTAACCCTAACCTAACCCCTAACCCTAACCCTAACCCTAACCATAAACCTAACACCAACCCCAACCCTAACCCTAACCCTAACCCTAACACCAACCCTAACCCTAACCCTAACCCTAACCCCTAACCCTAAGCCTAACCCTAACCCTAACCTAATTCTAACCCTAACACCTACCCTAACCCTAACCCTAACCCTAATTCTAACCTTAACTCTAACCCTAACACTAACCCTAACCCTAACACCAACCCTAAGCCTAACCCTAACCCTAACCCTAAACCTAACACCAACCCTAACCCTAACTCTAACCCTAACCCTAATCCTAACCCTAACACCAACCCTAACCCTAAACCTAAACCCTAACCCTAACCATAACCCTAATCCTCACCCTAACCCTAACCCTAACAAGGGCATGGTGTACTGGTCAGCGACGGGCTAGTTCTAGGCCTCGGACTAGAGGGAGCCATGGGCGTTGGTCTAGGCCTGAGCTAGGGCTAGTGGGAGCGGTAGGCAAAGCGCTGAAGTAGGCATAGGGCAAGGGGTGGGTGTCAGGTAAACCTCGGTGTAGGCCTAGGGCCAGGAGTGGGAGCTGTGGCTAGGGGTAGGGATGGTGTGGGCCTATGGGTAGGGGGAGCTGTAGGGCCAGGGGTAGAGGTAGGACTAGAGGTAGTGTTAGGCGTAGGCCTAGGGCGAGGGGTAGTGCTCGGGGTAGGGTTAGGTGAAGGGCTAGTGGTTGGCAGAAGCCCACGGGCAGTGTTATGATTAGGGCTCATGTTAGGCCTAGGACTAGTGGTAGTGGTAGGGGATGGCCGAGGCCTAGGGGTAGGTGTCACAGGAGGGCTCCGGGTAGTCCTTGGACTCGGAACGGGTGTAGGGCTGGATTAGGGTGTTGTAAGTGTGGGTCCAGGATGATTTCGTAGAACACGGGTTAGTGCTCTGGCTAACGGTAGGGCAAGTTGTACTGGTCAGCGTCGGGCACGTGGTAGGCCTTGGACTAGAGGAAGCACTGGGCGTTGGTATAGGGCCCAAGCTAGCATTTGTAGGAGCAGTAGGCGTAGCACTGGGGTAGGCATAGGGCAAGAAGTGGGTGTCGGGGTAAACCTCGGAGTAGGCTTTGGGCCAGATGTAAGAGTTGTGACTAGGGGTAAGGATGGGGGTGGGCCTATGGTTAGTGGGAGCTGTAGGACCAGGGGTAGGAGTACGACCAGAGGTAATGCTAGGCGTAGGCCTAGGGTGAGGGGTAGTGCTCGGGGTAACCTAACCCTAACCCTAACCCTAACCCTAACCCTAACACCAACCCTAACCCTAACCCTAACCCTAAACCTAACCCTAACCCTAACCCTAAACCTAACACCAACCCTAACCCTAACCCTAAACCTAACCCTAATTCTAACCCTAACCCTAAGCCTAACCCTAACCCTAACACCAACCCTAACCCTAACCCTAACCCTAACCCTAACCCTAACCCCTAACCCTAAACCTAATCCTAACCCTAACCCTAACCCTAACCTAACCCTAACCCTAACACCAACTCTAACCCTAACCCTAACCCTAACCCTAACCCTAACCCTAACACCAACCCTAACCCTAACTCTAACCCTAACACTAACCCCTAACCCTAACCCTAATCCCTAACCCTAACTCTAACCCTAACCCTAACCCTAACCCTAAACCTAACACTAACCCTAACCCTAAACCTAACCCTAACCCGTACCCTAACCCTAACCCTAACTGAACCCTAAACCTAACACCAACCCTAACCCTAGCCCTAACCCTAATTCTAACCCTAACCCTAACCCTAACCCTAACTCTAACCCTTACACCAACCCTAACCCTAACCCTGACCCTAACCCTAAACCTAACACCAACCCTAACCCTAACTCTAACCCTAACCCTAATCCTAACCCTAACACCAACCCTAACCCTACCCCTAAACCCTAACCCTAACCCTAACCCTAACCCTAACCCTAACCTTA
>NW_027669386.1:0-2500 GCF_964194185.1 Rhinolophus hipposideros | reverse complement strand
TCCCCTAACCCTATCCCTAACCATAACCCTAACCCTAACCTTAACACCAACCTCAACCCTAACCCTAAACCTAACCCCTAAACCTAACCCTAACCCTAAACCTAACCCTAACCCTAAGCCTAACCCTAACCGTAACACCAACCCTAACCAGAACGCTAAGCCTAACCCCTAACCCTAACCCTAACCCTAACCCTTACCCTAACCAAACCCTAACCCTAACCCTAAACCTAACCCTAACCCTAACCCTAACCCTAACCCAAATTCTAACCCTAACCCTAACCATAACCCTAACCCTAACTTAACACCAACCTCAACCCTAACCCTAAACCTAACCCCTAATCCTAACCCTAACCCTAACCCTAACACTAACACTAACCCTAACCCAAATCCCTAACACTAACCTTAACCCTAACGCTAACCCTAAACCAAACCTAACCCTAACTCAAACCCTAACCCTAACCCTAACCCAAATCCCTAACCCTAACCCTAACCCTAACCCTAATCCTAACACCAACCCTAACCCTTAACCTAACACTAACCCTAACCTAACCCCTAAACCTAACCCTAACCCTAACCCTAACCCTAACACCAACCCTAACACTAACCCTAACCCTAACCCCAACCTAACCCTAACCCTAAACCTAACCTAACCCTAACTCAAACCCTAACCCTAACCCTAACCCAAAACCCTAACCCTAACCCTAACCCTAACCCTAAACCTAACACCAACCCTAACACTAACCCTAACCCTAACCCCAACCTAAACCTAACCCTAAGCCTAACCCCTAACCCTAACCCTAACCCAAACCCTAACCGTAACCCTAACCCTAACCCAACCCTAACCCTAACCCTAACCCTAACTCTAATTCTAACCCTAACCCTAACTCTAACCCTAACCCTAAACCTAACCCTAACCCTAACCCTAACCCTAACACCAACCCTAACCTTAACCCTAACCCTAACCTAACCCTAACCCTAACACCAACCCTAAACCTAACCCTAACCCTAACCCTAACCCTAACCCTAACCCTAAACCTAACCCTAACACCAACCCTAACCTTAACCCTAACCCTAACCTAACCCTAACCCTAACACCAACCCTAAAGCTAACCCTAACCCTAACCCTAACCCTAACCCTAACCCTAATTCTAACTCTAACCCTAACTCTAACCCTAACCCTAACCCTAACCATAAACCTAACACCAACCCTAACCCTAACCGTAACCCTAACCCTAACCTTAACACCAACCTCAACCCTAACCCTAAACCTAACCTATAATCCTAACCCTAACCCTAACCCTAACCCTAACCCTAACCCTAACCTAACCCTAACCCTAACACCAACCCTAACCCTAACCTAACCCTAACCCTAACACCAACCCTAACCCTAACCCTAACCCTAACCCTAAACCCTAACCCTAACCCTAACCCTAAACCTAACACCAACCCTAAACCTAACCCTAAGCCTAACCCTAACCGTAACACCAACCCTAACCAGAACGCTAAGCCTAACCCCTAACCCTAACCCTAACCCTAACCCTTACCCTAACCAAACCCTAACCCTAACCCTAAACCTAACCCTAACCCTAACCCTAACACCAACCCTAACCCTAACCCTAAGCCTAAATCCTAACACCAACCCTAACCCTAACCCTAACCGTAACACCAACCCTAACCAGAACGCTAAGCCTAACCCCTAACCCTAACCCTAACCCTAACCCTAACCCTAACCCTTACCCTAACCAAACCCTAATCCTAACCCTAAACCTAACCCTAACCCTAACACTAAAACCAACCCTAACCCTAACTCTAAGCCTAAACCCTAACACCAACCCTAACCCTAACCCTAACCCTAAACCTAACACCAACCCTAACCCTAACCCTAAGCCTAAACCCTAACACTAACCCTAACCCTAACCCTAATTCTAACCCTAACCCTAACCATAACCCTAATCCTAACACCAACCCTAACCCTAACCCTAACACTAACACTAACCTAACACCTAACCCTAACCCTAAACCTAACACCAACCCTAACCCTAACCCTAACCCTAACACCAACACTAACCCTAACCCTAAGCCTATCCCCTAAACCTAACCCTAACCCTAACCTTAACCCTAACCCAAATTCTAACCCTAACCCTAACCATAACCCTAACCCTAACCCTAATTTTAACACCAACCCTAACCCTTAACCTAACACTAACCCTAACATAACCCCTACCCCTAACCTAACCCTAACCCTAAACGTAACACCAACCCTAACACTAACCCTAACCCTAACACCAACCTAACCCTAACCCTAAGCCTAACCCCTAACCCTAACCCTAACCCTAACCCTAACCCTAACCCTAAACCTAACCCAACCCTAACCATAACCCTAACACTAACTCTAATTCTAACCCTAACCCTAACTCTAACCCTAACCCTAACCCTAACCCTAACCCTAACCTAACCCTAACCCTAACACCAACCCTAAACCTAACCCTAACCCTAACCC
>NW_027669387.1:17500-20000 GCF_964194185.1 Rhinolophus hipposideros | reverse complement strand
GGTTAGGGCTCATGTTAGGCCTAGGACTAGTGGTAGTGGTAGGGGATGGCCGAGGGCTAGGGGTAGGTGTCACGGAAGGGCTTTGGGTAGTCCTAGGACTCGGAACGGATGTAGGGCTGGATTAGGGTGTGGCTAAGGGTGGGTACAGGGGGATTTCGTAGGACAAGGGTTAGTGCTCTGACTAACGGTAGGGCAAGGTGTACTGGTCGTCGACGGGCAAGTGCTAGGCCTCGAACTAGAGTGAGCACTGGGCGTTGGTCTAGGGCCCGAGGTAGGGCTAGTGGGAGCGGTAAGCGTAGCGCTGGGGTAGGCAAACGGCAAGGGGTGGGTTTCGGTGTAAACCTCGGAGTAGGCCTAAAACCAGGAGTGGGAGCTGTGGCTAGGGGTAGCGATGGGGGTGAGCCTATGGTTAGGGGGAGCTGTAGGGCCAGGGGTAGGAGTAGGACCAGAGGTAGTGCTAGGCGTAGGCCTAGGGCGAGAGGTAGTGCTCGGGGTAACCTAACCCTAAACCTAACCCTAAACCTAACCATAACCCTAACCCTAACCCTAACCCTAACCCTAACCCTTAACTTTAACACTAACCCTAACCCTAACCCTAAACCTAACACCAACCCTAACCGTAACCCTAACCCTAAACCTAAACCTAACACCAACCCTAACCGTAACCCTAACACTAACCCTAAACTAACCCCTAACCCTAACCCTAACACTAACCCTAACCTTAAACCTAACACCAACCCTAACCCTAAACCTAACCCTAACCTTAACACCAACCCTAACCCTAACCTAACCCTAACCCTAACCCTAACCCTAACCCTAATTCTAACCCTAACCCTAACCATAACCCTAACCCTAACCCTAACCCTAACCCTAACACTAACCCTAACCCTAACCTTAACACCAACCCTAACCCTAACCCTAACCCTAACCCTAACCGTAACCCTAACCCTTAACCCTAACACTAACCTTAACCCTAACCCTAAACCTAACACCAACACTAACCCTAACCCTAACCCTAAACCTAAACCTAACACCAACCCTAACCGTAACCCTAACACTAACCCTAAACTAACCCCTAACCCTAACCCTAACACTAACCCTAACCTTAAACCTAACACCAACCCTAACCCTAACCCTAACCCTAACCTTAACACCAACACTAACCCTAACCCTAACCCTAACCCCTAACCCTAACCCTAACCCTAACCCTAACCCGAACACCAACCCTAACCCTAACCCTAACCCTAACCCTAACCCTAACCTAACCCTAACCCTAACACCAACCCTAACCCTAACCCTAAGCCTAACCCCTAACCCTAACCCTAACCCTAACCTAACCCTAACCCTAACCCTAACCCTAAACCTAACCCTAACCCTAATTCTAAACCTAACCCTAACCATAACCCTAACCCTAATCCTAACACCAACCCTAACCCTAACCCTAACACTAACCCTAACCTAAGCCCTAACCCTTACCCTAACCCTAACCCAAACCTAACACCAACTTTAACCCTAACCCTAACACCAACCTCAACCCTAACCCTAACCCTAACCCTAACCCTAACCCTAACCCAAACCCTAACCCTAACCCTAACTTTAACCCTAACCCTAACCCTAACCCTAACCCTAACCTTAACCCCTAACCCTAACCCTAACCCTAACCCTAACCCTAACACCAACCCTAAACCTAACCCTAACCCTAACCCTAACCCTAACCCTAACCTAACCCTAACCCTAACACCAACCCTAACCCTAACCCTAAGCCTAACCCCTAACCCTAATCCTAACCCTAACCTAACCCTAACCCTAACACTAAACCTAACACTAACCCTAACCCTAATTCTAACCTTAACCCTAACCATAACCCTAACCCTAACCCTAACACCAACACTAACCCTAACCCTAAAACTAACCCTAACACTAACCCTAACCCTAACCTTAACACCAACCCTAACCCTAACCTAACCCTAACCCTAACCCTAACCCTAACCCTAATTCTAACCCTAACCCTAACCATAACCCTAACCCTAACCCTAACCCTAACCCTAACACTAACCCTAACCCTAACCTTAACACCAACCCTAACCCTAACCCTAACCCTAACCCTAACCGTAACCCTAACCCTTAACCCTAACACTAACCTTAACCCTAACCCTAAACCTAACACCAACACTAACCCTAACCCTAACCCTAACCCTAAACCTAAACCTAACACCAACCCTAATAGTAACCCTAACACTAACCCTAAACTAACCCCTAACCCTAACCCTAACACTAACCCTAACCTTAAACCTAACACCAACCCTAACCCTAACCCTAACCCTAACCTTAACACCAACACTACCCTAACCCTAACCCTAACCCCTAACCCTACCCCTAACCCTAACCCTAACCCGTACACCAACCCTAACCCTAACCCTAACCCAAACCCTAACCCTAACCTAACCCTACCTAACTCCACCCTAACCCGAACCCTAAGCCTAACCCTAACCCTAACCCT
>NW_027669387.1:0-5000 GCF_964194185.1 Rhinolophus hipposideros | reverse complement strand
TAACCCCTAACCCTAACCCTAACCCTAACCCTAAACCTAACACCAACCCTAACCCTAACCCTAACACCAACCTCAACCCTAACCCTAACCCTAACCCTAACCCTAACCCTAACACCAACCTCAACCCTAACCCTAACCCTAACCCCTAACCCTAACCCTAACCCTAACCCTAACCTAACCCTAACCCTAACACCAACCCTAACCCTAACCCTAACCCTAACCCTAATTCTAACCCTAACCCTAACTCTAACCCTAACCGTAACACTAACCCTAACACTAACCCTAACACCAACCCTAACCCTAACCCTAACCCTAACCCTAACCCTAACCTAACCCTAACCCTAACACCAACCCTAACCCTAACCCTAACCCTAACCCAAATAAGGGCAAGGTGTACTGGTAAGCGACCGGCAAGTTGTAGGCCTCGAACTAGAAGGAGCCATGCGCGTTGGTCTAGAGCCCGAGCTAGGGCTAGTGGGAGTAGTAGGCGTAGCGCTGGGGAAGGCATAGGGCAAGGGGTGGGTGTCGAGGTAAACCTCGGAGTAGGCCTAGGGCCAGGAGTGGGAGATGTGGCTAGGGGTAGGGATGGAGTTGGGCCTATGGGTAGGGGTAGCTGCAGGACCAGGGGTAGGAGTAGGACCAGAGGTAGTGTTAGGCGTAAGCATAGGGCGAGGCGTAGTGCTCGGGGTAGGGTTAGGTGAAGGGCTAGTGGTTGGCAGAGGCCCATGAGCAGTGTTAGGGTTAGGGCTCATGTTAGGCCTAGGACTAGTGGTAGTGGTAGGGGATGGCCGAGGGCTAGGGGTAGGTGTCACGGAAGGGCTTTGGGTAGTCCTAGGACTCGGAACGGATGTAGGGCTGGATTAGGGTGTGGCTAAGGGTGGGTACAGGGGGATTTCGTAGGACAAGGGTTAGTGCTCTGACTAACGGTAGGGCAAGGTGTACTGGTCGTCGACGGGCAAGTGCTAGGCCTCGAACTAGAGTGAGCACTGGGCGTTGGTCTAGGGCCCGAGGTAGGGCTAGTGGGAGCGGTAAGCGTAGCGCTGGGGTAGGCAAACGGCAAGGGGTGGGTTTCGGTGTAAACCTCGGAGTAGGCCTAAAACCAGGAGTGGGAGCTGTGGCTAGGGGTAGCGATGGGGGTGAGCCTATGGTTAGGGGGAGCTGTAGGGCCAGGGGTAGGAGTAGGACCAGAGGTAGTGCTAGGCGTAGGCCTAGGGCGAGAGGTAGTGCTCGGGGTAACCTAACCCTAAACCTAACCCTAAACCTAACCATAACCCTAACCCTAACCCTAACCCTAACCCTAACCCTTAACTTTAACACTAACCCTAACCCTAACCCTAAACCTAACACCAACCCTAACCGTAACCCTAACCCTAAACCTAAACCTAACACCAACCCTAACCGTAACCCTAACACTAACCCTAAACTAACCCCTAACCCTAACCCTAACACTAACCCTAACCTTAAACCTAACACCAACCCTAACCCTAACCCTAACCCTAACCTTAACACCAACCCTAACCCTAACCTAACCCTAACCCTAACCCTAACCCTAACCCTAATTCTAACCCTAACCCTAACCATAACCCTAACCCTAACCCTAACCCTATCCCTAACACTAACCCTAACCCTAACCTTAACACCAACCCTAACCCTAACCCTAACCCTAACCCTAACCGTAACCCTAACCCTTAACCCTAACACTAACCTTAACCCTAACCCTAAACCTAACACCAACACTAACCCTAACCCTAACCCTAAACCTAAACCTAACACCAACCCTAACCGTAACCCTAACACTAACCCTAAACTAACCCCTAACCCTAACCCTAACACTAACCCTAACCTTAAACCTAACACCAACCCTAACCCTAACCCTAACCCTAACCTTAACACCAACACTAACCCTAACCCTAACCCTAACCCCTAACCCTAACCCTAACCCTAACCCTAACCCGAACACCAACCCTAACCCTAACCCTAACCCTAACCCTAACCTAACCCTAACCCTAACACCAACACTAACCCTAACCCTAAGCCTAACCCCTAACCCTAACCCTAACCCTAACCTAACCCTAACCCTAACCCTAACCCTAAACCTAACCCTAACCCTAATTCTAAACCTAACCCTAACCATAACCCTAACCCTAATCCTAACACCAACCCTAACCCTAACCCTAACACTAACCCTAACCTAAGCCCTAACCCTTACCCTAACCCTAACCCTAAACCTAACACCAACTTTAACCCTAACCCTAACACCAACCTCAACCCTAACCCTAACCCTAACCCTAACCCTAACCCTAACCCTAACCCAAACCCTAACCCTAACCCTAACTTTAACCCTAACCCTAACCCTAACCCTAACCCTAACCTTAACCCCTAACCCTAACCCTAACCCTAACCCTAACCCTAACCCTAACACCAACCCTAAACCTAACCCTAACCCTAACCCTAACCCTAACCTAACCCTAACCCTAACACCAACCCTAACCCTAACCCTAAGCCTAACCCCTAACCCTAATCCTAACCCTAACCTAACCCTAACCCTAACAATAAACCTAACACTAACCCTAACCCTAATTCTAACCTTAACCCTAACCATAACCCTAACCCTAACCCTAACACCAACACTAACCCTAACCCTAAAACTAACCCTAACACTAACCCTAACCCTAACCTTAACACCAACCCTAACCCTAACCTAACCCTAACCCTAACCCTAACCCTAACCCTAATTCTAACCCTAACCCTAACCATAACCCTAACCCTAACCCTAACCCTAACCCTAACACTAACCCTAACCCTAACCTTAACACCAACCCTAACCCTAACCCTAACCCTAACCCTAACCCTAACCCTAACCCTTAACCCTAACACTAACCTTAACCCTAACCCTAAACCTAACACCAACACTAACCCTAACCCTAACCCTAAACCTAAACCTAACACCAACCCTAATAGTAACCCTAACACTAACCCTAAACTAACCCCTAACCCGAACCCTAACACTAACCCTAACCTTAAACCTAACACCAACCCTAACCCTAACCCTAACCCTAACCTTAACACCAACACTAACCCTAACCCTAACCCTAACCCCTAACCCTAACCCTAACCCTAACCCTAACCCGAACACCAACCCTAACCCTAACCCTAACCCTAACCCTAACTCTAACCTAACCCTAACCCTAACACCAACCCTAACCCTAACCCTAAGCCTAACCCCTAACCCTAACCCTAACCCTAACCTAACCCTAACCCTAACCCTAACCCTAAACCTAACCCTAACCCTAATTCTAAACCTAACCCTAACCATAACCCTAACCCTAATCCTAACACCAACCCTAACCCTAACCCTAACACTAACCCTAACCTAAGCCCTAACCCTTACCCTAACCCTAACCCTAAACCTAACACCAACTTTAACCCTAACCCTAACACCAACCTCAACCCTAACCCTAACCCTAACCCTAACCCTAACCCTAACCCTAACCCAAACCCTAACCCTAACCCTAACTTTAACCCTAACCCTAACCCTAACCCTAACCTTAACCCCTAACCCTAACCCTAACCCTAACCCTAACCCTAACCCTAACACCAACCCTAAACCTAACCCTAACCCTAACCCTAACCCTAACCCTAACCTAACCCTAACCCTAACACCAACCCTAACCCTAACCCTAAGCCTAACCCCTAACCCTAATCCTAACCCTAACCTAACCCTAACCCTAACACTAAACCTAACACTAACCCTAACCCTAATTCTAACCTTAACCCTAACCATAACCCTAACCCTAACCCTAACACCAACACTAACCCTAACCCTAAAACTAACCCTAACACTAACCCTAACCCTAACCTTAACACCAACCCTAACCCTAACCTAACCCTAACCCTAACCCTAACCCTAACCCTAATTCTAACCCTAACCCTAACCATAACCCTAACCCTAACCCTAACCCTAACCCTAACACTAACCCTAACCCTAACCTTAACACCAACCCTAACCCTAACCCTAACCCTAACCCTAAACGTAACCCTAACCCTTAACCCTAACACTAACCTTAACCCTAACCCTAAACCTAACACCAACACTAACCCTAACCCTAACCCTAAACCTAAACCTAACACCAACCCTAACCGTAACCCTAACACTAACCCTAAACTAACCCCTAACCCTAACCCTAACACTAACCCTAACCTTAAACCTAACACCAACCCTAACCCTAACCCTAACCCTAACCTTAACACCAACACTAACCCTAACCCTAACCCTAACCCCTAACCCTAACCCTAACCCTAACCCTAACCCGAACACCAACCCTAACCCTAACCCTAACCCTAACCCTAACCCTAACCTAACCCTAACCCTAACACCAACCCTAACCCTAACCCTAAGCCTAACCCCTAAACCTAACCCTAACCCTAACCTAACCCTAACACTAACCCTAACCCTAAACCTAACCCTAACCCTAATTCTAAACCTAACCCTAACCATAACCCTAACCCTAATCCTAACACCAACCCTAACCCTAACCCTAACACTAACCCTAACCTAAGCCCTAACCCTTACCCTAACCCTAACCCTAAACCTAACACCAACTTTAACCCTAACCCTAACACCAACCTCAACCCTAACCCTAACCCTAACCCTAACCCTAACCCTAACCCTAACCCTAACCCAAACCCTAACCCTAACCCTAACTTTAACCCTAACCCTAACCTAACCCTAACCCTAACCTTAACCCCTAACCCTAACCCTAACCCTAACCCTAACCCTAACCCTAACACCAACCCTAAACCTAACCCTAACCCTAACCCTAACCCTAACCCTAACCTAACCCTAACCCTAACACCAACCCTAACCCTAACCCTAAGCCTAACCCCTAACCCTAATCCTAACCCTAACCTAACCCTAACCCTAACACTAAACCTAACACTAACCCTAACCCTAATTCTAACCTTAACCCTAACCATAACCCTAACCCTAACCCTAACAC